>NC_053028.1:244947494-245025399 GCF_003073215.2 Triticum urartu | reverse complement strand
CGAGAAACCTTCTTTCTTTCTACTGTCTGTACTCAGACTATTTGCTTCCGCATGTGCTTGTATGCTTGTATGACTTGTGTGTCGGGTCATGTGACCCCTACCTGTATGAACATGTTATGTATGGCTCTCTGGAGCCTTTAAATAAAGTACTTGAGTTGTAGAGTTTTGTTGTGATGCCATGTTGTATTTGCACATATCGAGCATATTGTGTGTATGATTGAAATGCTTGGTATGTGTGGGATCCGACAATCTAGTTGTTTATCCTTGGCAGCCTCTCTTATGGGGAAATGTAGTCTAGTGCTCCTCGAGCCATAGTAGTCCGCTACAGCCCGGTTCACGGAGTCCTGCTAGCCCAGCACTACTGCTCAGGACACTTGACTGGCCGGCATGTGTTTCACTTTGTTCCTATGTCTGTCCCTTCGGGGAAATGTCACACAGTGACATCCGGAATCCTGCCTAGCCTGCTACAGCCCGGGTTCCCCGGAGTCCTGTTAGCCCAGTGCTACAGCCCGGATTCACACGCTGATGACCGACATGCTCGATGTGATTCATGTATGCCTGTCTCCATAGGTCTGTGCCGCTTTGGGTTCACGACTAGCCATGTCGGCCCGGGTTCTCTGTCATATGGATGCTAGCGACACTATCATATATGTGAGCCAAAAGGCACAAACGGTCCCGGGCCATGGTAAGACGACACCTGTGGGGATACCGTGCTTGAGGCCGCAATGTGATATGAGGTGTTACCGGCTAGATTGATGTGACTTGGAATCGGGGTCCTGACAGTGTTGGCATCAGAGCCGGACTGCATGTAGGTTCGTTGAGCCAAACTGGTCGATGTCGAGTCTAGAAATGCTTTAGTTATATGTAGGGGAATTGATTGTGGGAGGGAACGTAAGGCTCTTTTTACTCCTTTACCTTATGCCCTCTGATCTGAGTCATTCTCTTCTCATTCAACGTGGGTTAAGGACTAGGCTCTCTTCTTCTATCAGGTTCACGTGTTACTAATCCGTAGTAGCTTATAGGATTGTTGTTACCAGCCACAGTACAGTTTCTACTACTTTTAGTATGTTGCCAGTTGAATCAGAACCTTGATATGATGTTGTTGAGTGGTTGCAAACTATTGTGGATGTCTCAAATCTTTTTCTGAGCATTTATAGTCGTTATGCTGTCCGATTTCCCCTAGAAAATTCTAATGCCTTTGCATTATTCTGTGCTTTCAGATGGCCACCTGTTCGCAGAACCAAGTGGTTCGTCTGACCCGGTGCCTCGATGTGCCCGGCCACACGGCCATGTTGGTTCGAGTGATGGTCGAGTCAGGCTATCGGTGGTATCCGGAATATAGTGTCGAGGAGCAGTTCAGAGACTTCAACCAGAGCCAGTACCTTTGTACCGTCAGGATATATCCCTCTTATCCTGGAGCCACTGAGCCCCTTCACTGTTCCTATGGACTTGGGGTCACTATTGAGATGTCTGTGCAGGATGCAGCCTATTCAATGATGACTATCATTCGAGCTAGGACTGCTTTGCTTCAGAACACCGACTTCCGTTACATGCCAGCCTCACTTCCTGGAGCACAGGGGTACTATCAGGCTTTGTACTATGACTCTACACATGAGGAGTCACTACTCGGCACCACTGCCGAGATGCTCGAGGATAAGGACCGCGAAAATCGAGCCTTGCGTATGGAGCTTTTCCACACTCGTTCTGATCATTGGGCTACTTTGACTCGGTTTGCACCTGCGGTGCAGGCAGGATAAATGGACATGAGGGACCTGTACCCTGTACGGTCTGGATTGCCAGATTGTATGGAGTGGCGCGATGTAGGAGGCATCACCCCTCCTCGTGGTCCCCGTCTGCCACCACCTGTGGGACCAAGGCCACATCCGAGTCCCTATGGTCTGCAGGCTCCGCAGGACCATCTGTTCCCAGATGATCATGTTCCACTTCCAGGCTTTGGTGGTGACTTTTATGAGGATTACTACGGAGCCGTCTGAGCTAGTAGTAGTTTCACTAGTATTGTAATAGTTGTATTCTCCACAGTCCTACGTGACCGTGGGATACGACTTGGTGTGTATCACGCTCCGGAGGTGTAGAAAAATAATGTATAGGATCTTGGAATGCCTTTGATGAGATGTAATGTCTTTCACTGTAGTTGTACTCTAGCATGGGCTTGTACTAAACTATGTACAGTGTGTATGACCAATGGTATATATATGGCAGTTTCTATATTACTATGTCGTGCAATGAACATCTTAGCATTCCATGTTATCCATTACATTTTGCACTTCCTTGCTAAGTTTGTGCCATCCTTGTCTAAACCGTTGCCTTGTTTTTCCTAGGATGGTCTGCACCCGCAGCAACCCTGCTGCCCCGGAGCAGGGAGAAGCCAGTGCAGCTAGGGGTGAAAATCTGCCTCACCCACCTTCTCTGGCTGAAGTTATGCTGGAGGCGGAAAGCAACAAGCGTGAGACTAACCGCTTGCTGGAGCGGATTGAGCAGAACACTGCACGCCATCAGCGAAATGACTTGGTGTCAATCAATGACTTTATCAAGTTGTACCCACCAAAGTTTAATCATTCCATCGAGCCCCTCGACGCGGATGACTGGCTCCGCAGCATCACACACAAGCTATGTTCTGCCAACGTAGCCGAAGCTGATAAGGTTACCTATGCTGCCTATCACCTCGAAGGCCCTACTAGCCTTTGGGGGGAAAACTGTGAGGCTATGCGCCTGGTCGGCCAAATCACTACTTGGGCTGAATTCAGTGAGGCTTTCCGTGAGCATCACATCCCGGAAGGTCTCATAGATCGCAAGAGGGAGGATTTCTGCAATTACACCCAAGGAAGACTGACTGTGGATGCATATAGTGGTGAATTTGGGAATCTGGCATGATATGCTCCTGAAGAGGTATCCACCGATGCTAAGAAGCAGGCAAGGTTCCACAAGGGACTTAGCCCTGAGCTTCGACGCGATCTTCGTGTGCACGAGTGCACCTCCTTTCAGAAGTTGGTCAATAAAGCCATCAGTGCTGAGACAGGACAGTCTGACTATGACGCTTCATGCAAGCACTCTCGTGATTTTGGTTCTTCATCGGCTCTGGATCTCAGAAGCGCCGGGTGTGGATTCCAAGCATGGCACTGCCACCCAGGTTCATTCCGAGGCAATCCTTTGAGGCGCCTCGCCCCAACCAGCAGTTTGCACCGTCCAAGCCCTATGGTGGCCCCGCTGCTAGTGCTGCTCCACGCCCCAATGTTGTGACATGTTTCAAGTGTGGAGAGCCGGGTCACTACAGTCGAGAGTGTCCCAGAACAACAACCCCAATCAGTCTAGAAACTCTGTTGGCCGTGGTAAGCCAGCAGGAAAGACATTCTACACCAAGCCAGCCACCACTGCATGTGGCCATGTCAACTATGTCTCAGCTGAGGAGGCTCATGAGGATCCTAACATCGTCCTTGGTACGCTCCTTGTTAATTGCCATCCGGCATCTGTTCTTTTCGATTCTGGAGCATCTCATTCATTCATATCTGAGAGCTATGCTCGATTGCATAACACGACATTCTGTGACATGCCCACTACCATGGAAATTCAAACCCCTGGCTCTAGATGGCAAACTTCTAGAGTAAGCCATAGGAATGAAATTCTTGTCGATAGACTTGTCTTCTTTGCATCCTTAATAGATCTCAAGTCCTCGGACATAAACATCATCTTGGGTATGGACTGGATGTCAGCTCATTATGCTAAGATTGATTGTGCCACTAGAACCATTCAACTTACTCACCCATCGGGCAAGACAGTCAATGTCTTAACTCGAGTGGCCAAGCGCCAACTTTACTCCCTAAATGCCAACCCCCTTCCAGACCTTGAAGATATTCCGGTAGTCCGAGACTTCCCGGATGTCTTTCCAAAAGAACTGTCAGGTGTTCCACCTGACAGGGATGTCGAGTTTGTGATAGACCTTGTTCCAGGAACCGTTCCGATTTCTAGGAGACCCTATAAGATGGCACCCTTAGAACTAGCCGAGCTTAAGAACCAACTCGATGAGTCCTTGAAAAAGGGTTTCATCCGTCCTAGTTCCTCCCCTTGGGCTTGCCCCGTCCTCTTCGTCAAGAAGAAGGATGGAACGGATCGGATGGTTGTAGATTACCGACCTGTCAACTTGGTCACTATCAAGAACAAGTATCCGCTTCCCAGGATCAACGATCTATATGATCAGCTCACTGGATCCTCAGTATTTTCCAAGATGGATTTGAGGTTGGGCTACCATCAAATCAAAATCAGGAACGGGGACATTCCCAAAACGGCCTTTGTTACTCGTTATGGCCAATACGAGTACACCGTCATGTCCTTCAGTTTAACCAATGCCCTAGCCACTTTCTCTCGGTTAATGAACTCGGTCTTCATGGAGTATTGGGATAAATTCGTCGTAGTATACCTCGATGATATACTCGTCTACTCCAAGAATGAAGAGGAACATGCCGAACATCTAAGGCTGGTATTGACGAAACTTCGAGAGCATCGCCTTTATGCCAAATTCTCCAAGTGTGAATTTTGGTTGCCAGAAGTGACCTATCTAGGCCATGTAATCTCTGGTAAGGGTATTGCTGTCAATCCCGAGTGAGTTCAAGCCATCCTTGATTGGACTCCACCTGAGACGGTCAAGCAAGTTCAGAGCTTCCTTGGCTTAGCGAGTTATTGCCGCCGCTTCGTCGAGAATTTCTCCAAGGTTGCTAAACCTCTAACTGAACTCCTCAAGAAAGATAAAAAGTTCAAGTGGACCCCACAGTGCGAGTTCAGCTTTCAAGAACTGAAAAGACGCCTGACATCTGCTCCCGCACTGGTACCACAAGATTTCTCCAAGGACTTTATTATCTATTGCGATGCCTCGCGACAAGGACTAGGTTGCACACTCACGCAAGATCGTCAGGTAATTGCCTATGCCTCACGAAAACTACACCCACATGAGGAAAATTATCCCACACTTGATCTAGAGCTTGCAGCTGTAGTCCATGCACTTAAAACTTGGCGACATTACCTTCTCGGTAATCGTTGCGAGATCTTCACCGATCACCAAAGTTTGAAATATATCTTCACCCAACCGGATTTGAATCTCAGGCAAAGACGTTGGGTCGAGTTGATCTCGGATTACGACTTAGGAATAACTTACACCCCGGGAAAAGCCAATGTCATGGCTGATGCGCTAAGTTGTATATCTTATTGTAACAATCTGATGTTACAACAGAGTCAACCACTTCTCCACGAGGAATTTCGTAAGCTTAATCTTCACATTGTTCCTCAAGGATTCCTATCTACCCTGGTGGCGAAACCTACCCTTAGGGATCAGATCATCAAGGCACAGAAGGTAGATCCGGGAATCTCCCGTATTAAGAGAAACATTAAGAAAGGAGTCGCGAATTGTTTCTCCGTTGATGATCAAGGTGTCGTATACTTTGGAAACCGCTTAGTGGTTCCCAAGGCACGAAACCTGAGGCGGCTGATCCTTAAGGAAGCTCATGAATCCTCTCTCACCATTCATCCTGGTAGTACTAAAATGTATCAAGACCTACGCCAGAGGTTTTGGTGGACTAGGATGAAGAGAGAAATTGCTCAATATATTGCTAGTTGCGACATATGTCGTCGTGTTAAAGCAGAGCATCAACGGCCTGCTGGCACCCTTCAACCTTTGGCTATTCCTGAGTGGAAATGGGATAAAATCAGTATGGATTTCATTACTGGGTTTCCTAGGACCAAGAGAGGGAATAATGCTATCTTCGTCGTGATCGATCGTCTTTCCAAGGAGGCCCACTTTCTACCTGTTCGTGAGAGTATCACCGCTAGCCAGCTAGCTGATTTATACATCTCCCGAATAGTGTCTCTTCATGAGTCCCATTGGAAATTAACTCAGACCGTGGGAGTCTCTTCACCTCTCGATTTTGGGAAAGTTTCCAAAATGCTATGGGAACTCGTCTCTCTTTTAGCACCGCCTTCCACCCTCAATCAAGTGGTCAAGTAGAGCGAGTCAATCAAATTCTGGAAGATATGCTCCGAGCTTCTATCATCTCATTCGGAATGGGTTGGGAGAAATGCCTTCCATTCGCGGAGTTTGCTTATAACAATAGTTATCAAGCTAGCTTGGGCAAAGCTCCTTTCGAAGTTCTTTATGGACGAAAATGTCGAACGCCTCTTAACTGGTCAGAAACATAAGCTCATGTCTTACAAAGTCGGCGAGAAGGCTTACCTTTGGGTTACTCCGTTAAAGGGAACCCATCGCTTCGGTATCAAAGGCAAATTGGCTCCTCGTTACATTGGACCCTTTCGCATTCTTGCCAAACGAGGAGAAGTTGCCTACCAATTGGAACTACCTCCGCATCTTTCCAGAGTTCACGATGTCTTCCACGTTTCTCAACTCAGGCGTTGCTTCGCGGATCCTATCCGTGGAGTGGACCACGAAACGCTTGATCTACAAGATAACCTCTCATATTGGGAATATCCCGTTCGTATCCTTGATCAAGCCGAGCGTACCACTCGACGCCATAACATCAAGTTTCTCAAGGTTCAATGGTCACACCATTCCGAAAAGGAAGCCACCTGGGAAAGGGAGGATCGTCTTCGACTCGAGTACCCCACCTTCTTCCCAACAGATCCTAAATCTCGGGACAAGATTCTTTTGAGTGGGGGTGAGTTGTCACACCCTAGCAAGTTCATGCATTAGAGTGCTTGCATCATGTTTAATTCTCCCAGAAAGATGAAATGGGGATAACAGAACCCCGAGCACCCCCCTTAAACCAACTAGGGTTTACTAAAATTGGTTTCAATGAACCCAAAATGCCCTTCACAAAATGTTCATCATTTCTGGATTGGGCTAAAACCCCTGGCAAAAATGGTGCACTCTTTTCTAGAACATTCTAGATTTTTTGAATTAAATCATAAGTATTTGAATTTGGGCATTTAAATACTATAAAATATTTTAAATGCCCAAATAATTCTGGATTTAAGTGAGGGCTGTTAGGAATAATCCCAACAGAGCCCACAATTATTTTCAGGATTTTTGGAAACGTTTTAGTATTTTTAATAAAGCTCAACAGTTGCAGAAAATTAGAAAACAGAAACAAATCAGAAAAAGAGAGAGAGAGAGAGAGACAGAGAGAGAGAGAAAGGCCAGAGGCCACTTACCTGGCTGGCCCGGCCCATCTGGCATGTGCCAGTCATCACCTACCTCTGCCAGTAGGCAGAGGAGGGACACCGCGACGCCGCCGAGCTCGCCACGCCACCTCCCTGTCTGCCTGCCGTCGCCCGCGCCAGCGCGACGCCTCGAAACGCCTCCGCGGCGCCGCCCCAACCCCCTGGACGCCTCATTCCTCCCCCTGCTCTCTCCCTCGCTCCCCCGAAGCCATGGCCGACGCAGCTGCCGCCGTCTTGCCGTCGTAGCCGTAGCCACCGTCGTCCCCGTGCCACCCCACCGTGTCCACGAGCCCCGCTGCATCTCCCTCGACCTCCTTGATGAGCCACGAGGCCTCGGACGCGCTGCAACGCCGCCACCGCTGCCATTCCCCTCGTCGGCCACCGGAGATCGTCGCCGACGATTCGCCGCCTCCCGAGCTTCCCCGAGCCCGCTTCGACGCCCGCTGCACTCGCCATGAGCTCCTCTTTCTTCTCCCCCTAGCCACGTCACTCGAGCTGCCCTCTAACCCCGTTGGCCACCACGGCCGAGAGCTCGGCTCCGCCGGCCATGTCGCCGTCGTGGCCACAGATGCGTAAGCTCGAATCCGAGCGCATCACCGCACTCACCACGTTCCCAGGAACCCAACGCACCACCCCACATGCCTCGCCGTGCCTCGTAGCCTCGGGTTCATCTTCAGCCGAGCTCCGGCGACCGCCAAGGTCGTCGCCGGCGCCGTTCCCGACCTCCCCGAGCTCCACTTCCACCACCAAACGCTGCGGCTTGCTCCCAGCTACGCGTAGGACCAAACCGCAGTCGATTTGGTCGACTGTGGGCAAAACCCGACGCTCTCCGCCGCGTCTGTCGTCGCCGGCGTCGAGCCGTGGACCAACGCCGGCGGGTTTGACCCGTTGACCTTGACTGTGTGGGCCCAGGTTGACTCCCCTGAGTCTATGACAAGTGGGGCCCCCTTTGCTAATTAACCTAGGGTTAGCGCTAACTAATTTTAGTTAGTTTAGGTCACTGACATGCGGGCCCAGGCCCCACTAACAGTTTAGTTTGTACTAACTTAATTCTGTTAGTTAGCTGAGACACTGACAGATGCAGCCCACCAGTCAGGTTTGACCTGGGCTGGCGCCTTTGACTCGCTGATGTCTCAGTGATGCAGTGTCGACGCAATTATTTATTTTCTGGATTTATTCTTTTATAGGAAATTCCAGAAAATAGCCAAAACTTCTAAAAATCATAGAAATCAACCATAGCTCCAAATCAAACAAATTATATATGAAAAATGATCAGAAAATTTCAATCTTTCCATCTTTATTGGTTTCATGCATGACAAAACACTTTAACCTTGTTGTTTAGGTGAAACAAGCTAATACACTTATTATGCAGAAGAACTTAAGTTTCCATTTGAATCTTTGATTCAAATGGACCCATTTCAACTTGTTTCACATTGCATTAGGCAGGACACATCATTTTGCCATGTCATAGCATGCATCATATTGTTGCATATTGCCATGTGTTGATTGTATTCTGTGTGTCTTTCGTGGTAGGTTCTGCCTCCGAGGATATCTCCGAGTATCCAACTGAAGGGCAGTACCCTACTACCACTCCATCAGGCAAGCAGCCCCATTGATCATATCGATACAATCCCATGTTCTCGCCTCTGCTCTCATTTGCTGCATTAAGACAACAATGTTTCAAACTGCTGTGTGCTACGGTAGTTGAACCCTTATCCTCTGCATGACCTTTCATTGCCACAGTAACTAGATGAAACCCACTAGCATGTGTAGGAGTTGATTGAGCCATGTATGTGTTTCCTACCTTGCTATGCCTGCTATGCTTAGAGTTGTGTCAGGTCAGGTTCATCTGGGCGATGGGCTAGAGTGAAATGATTATGTCGGTAATGTGAGTGATGTGTTGAACATGATTTGGTAAAGGTATCGATGAGAGGCCATGTAGGAGTACATGGTGGGTTGTTTCATTGAGGCCATCCCTAAGAACTGAGATCTGTATGTGTGATTTAAGATTCAGTTACTACCATACATTGGGCCCGAAACCAACGGACCCTCTCGGCTTCTTAATCACCCTAATACTCTGTCCAGGAGTTGCAACTAGTTTCTGGTGTTTGTAGGTTATGTGTTGGCGGCCGTGCGTAGCACTGACCCTAGGGGTGGGCTATGTTGCGGTAGATACATAGTGGCCGGGTATGCCGGGCGCCCGTTTGGCGTCTCGGGACCCTGTTCACATCGTTCGGGGCCGTATGTGGAAACCTCGGCCGGACTCCCTGCGGATGGAACCTGGATAGGCGATAAACCTGGACTAGAGACTTGAGTGTTTAGGTAGGCCATGGCCGACACCCTCGTTGGGCTTCCGCTTGAAGGTTGCCGAGTACATGTCGTGTAAACGACGGTAAGTGGTGAGAGCGTGTATGAAGGAGTACACCCCTGTAGGGTTAACATCATCTATTCGAATAGCCGCGTCCGCGGTATAGGACTACTTGGTTGCCTATACAGTTCATAGACAAGTTAACATTTACTACTAAAAGACTCAAGATAAGTGTGAGTACCGAGGATGGCCCTCTCATAGGATGACGAGGGAGGATCCCCGTTGGAGTATTGTGTTGATGATTAGTGGACTCGTGTGCGAAAATTATTTTACTAGTGGTGTCTTGTAGGATAGCTTAGCCAAGAGTCAAAGCTGGCTTGCTGCAATAACTCCACCACCTTCTTGAGAATGAGCATGTATAATAGGTTCTGATGTAAGACTTCCTGAGTACCTTTGTACTCATGCTTGCTTTAATTACTGTTTTCAGACGACAACACCGCCCCCTCCGATGGGTTTTATGTAGACCTCGACGTCGATGAGTAACTTGCCACCCAGGTGGTGATCCTGGCCATGGAGGGCCCTATGTAGATAGACAGGCTTCAAGAAGCCTTCTTTCTTTCTAGTGTCTGTACTCAGACTATTTGCTTCTGCATGTGCTTGTATGCTTGTATGACTTGTGTGTCGGGTCATGTGACCCCTACCTGTATGAACATGTTATGTATGGCTCTCTGGAGCCTTTAAATAAAGTACTTGAGTTGTAGAGTTTTGTTGTGATGCCATGTTGTATTTGCACATATCGAGCATATTGTGTGTATGATTGAAATGCTTGGTTATTGTGGGATCCGACAATCTAGTTGTTTATCCTTAGCAGCCTCTCTTATGGGGAAATGTAGTCTAGTGCTCCTCGATCCATAGTAGTCCGCTACAGCCCGGTTCACCGGAGTCCTGCTAGCCCAGCACTACTGCTCAGGACACTTGACTGGCCGGCATGTGTTTCACTTCGTTCCTATGTCTGTCCCTTCGGGGAAATGTCACGCAGTGACATCCGGAGTCCTGCCTAGCCTGCTATAGCCCGGGTTCCCCGGAGTCCTGTTAGCCCAGTGCTACAGCCCGGATTCACACGCTGATGACCGACATGCTCGATCTGATTAATGTATGCCTGTCTCCATAGGTCTGTGCCGCTTTGGGTTCACGACTAGCCATGTCGGCCCGGGTTCTCTGTCATATGGATGCTAGCGACACTATCATATACGTGAGCCAAAAGGCGCAAACGGTCCCGGGCCATGGTAAGGCGACACCCCTGGGGATACCGTGCGTGAGGCCGCAATGTGATATGAGGTGTTACCGGCTAGATTGATGTGACTTGGAATCGGGGTCCTGACAATAACTTATAGATGTTCCTATGACTATGAGATTATGCAACTCCCGAATACTGGAGGAACACTTAGTGTGCTATCAAACGTCACAACGTAACTGGGTGACTATAAAGATGCTCTACAGGTGTCTCCGATGGTGTTTGTTGAGTTGGCATAGATCGAGATTAGGATTTGTCACTCCGTGCATCGGAGAGGTATCTCTGGGCCCTCTCAGTAATGCACATCACTATAAGCCTTGCAAGCAATGTGACTAATGAGTTAGTTACGGGATGTTGCATTACGGAACGAGTAAAGAGACTGTGATAGCCTGGCTTATTAGGGATGATAGACTACTCATATCAATAAGGAATTCCTTCTTTTCCGGAAGCCCATTCAGACAGAACTCCAAAGTTAAGCGTGCTCACCTTGGTGTAATTTCAGGATGGGTGACCGACCAGGAAGTTGCTCCCTCGTGCGCACGAGTGAGGACAAAGTGCGCAGAAAAGACTAGTATTGATCTATGGGGCCAGTCTATATCCCGCCAGGAGTAACGACCACCGGCGGGTGTGTCCGGGGCGTTACAGAGACTTGCCGGTAACGATATTGAACTAGGTATTGAGATACCGATGATCAAATCTCGGGAAAGTAACATACCGATGACAAAGGGAACAACGTATGTTGTTATGCGGTTTGATCGATAACGATCTTCGTAGAATATGTAGGAACCAATATGAGCATCCAGGTTCCGCTATTGGTTATTGACCGAAAGTGAGTCTCGGTCATGTCTACATAGTTTTGGAACCAGCAGGGTCTGCACACTTAACGTTCGATGACGATCGGTATTATGAGTTTGTGTTTTTTGATTGTGACGCCCTCGATTCAATTGTACACTAATCATACACGCAAACGTGTATGATCAAGATCAAGGACTCACGGGAAGATATCACAACACAACTCTAGACACAAATTAAAATAAAACAAGCTTTATATTACATGCCAGGGGCCTCGAGGGCTCTAATACATAAGCTCGAATACACAAGGGTCAGCGGAAGCAACAATATCAGAGTATAGACATAAGATAGACAAGTCTGCCTTAAGAGCATCTCCAGCCGTTCGCCCCCTGGGGGCGAGCCAACGATACAATCGGCGTTGGGGGCGGTTTCGCGCCCAGTCGTCGCCCCCAGCTCGCCCCCAGGCGCCGATATTGGCCCACTTTTCAGCCCCATTTCGGCGAATAAAGGGCCCATATGGGCGACAATAGGCCCATATTCGGCGTGGTTTGCCATTGTTCGGCGTTCAATTATGCACATAAATTTTTTTATCACATATTTCATCACAAAAATATCAAATACTTCAACAAAATAGTACAACAACAAATAGTTCAATACAAATTATGTAGTTCAACAAATAAAAACTCATATTTCATCACACGTCGCGCCCGGCGTCGCCCTTGTGCCTCCATAGATGCTCTATCAGATCTTGCTGCAGTTGATGATGCACATGTGGGTCTCGGATCTCCTGACGTATACTAAGATAGGTAGTCCAGGTTGCCGGTAGCTAGTGATCAACTTCGGCTAGAGGACCCTGCCTGTAGTATGGTTCAGTGTCTAACACTGGGTCTTCTTGCTCGCTCTCGATGATCATGTTGTGCAAGATGATACAGCAAGTCATAATCTCCCACATTTGATCTTTCGACCAGGTCTGAGCAGGGTACTGGACAACAGAAAATCGAGATTGGAGCACACCAAATGCCCGCTCGACATCCTTCCTGCAAGCCTCTTGAACCTTCGCAAACCAGGCGTTCTTGCCTCTTGGCACAGGGTTTGAGATCGTCTTCACAAATGTCGACCATCTTGGATAAATGCCATCAGCTAGATAGTACCCCTTGTTGTAGTGCCGCCCATTGATCTCGAAGTTCACCGGAGGAGAATGACCTTCAACAAGCTTGGCAAAGACAGGAGAGCACTGCAGCACGTTGATGTCATTGTGAGTTCCTGGCATACCAAAGAAGGAGTGCCAAATCCAGAGGTCCTGTGTGGCCGCTGCCTCAAGTACCGCACCGCAACCGCCTTTGGCGCCTTTGTACATCCCCTGCCAAGAAAATGGGCAATTCTTCCATTTCCAATGCATGCAGTCGATGCTTCCAAGCATCCTAGAAAATCCTCTTGCTGCATTCTGTGCTAGGATCCGAGCAGTGTCTTCCGCATTGGGTGCTCTCAAGTATTGCAGTCCAAACACGGCCACCACTGCCCGACAGAACTTGTAGAAACACTCTATGCTGGTGGACTCGGCCATGCGCCCATAGTCGTCGAGTGAATCACCAGGAGCACCGTATGCAAGCATCCTCATCGCTATCGTGCACTTCTGGATGGAGGTGAATCCAAGGGCGCCGGTGCAATCCATCTTACACTTGAAGTAGTTGTCGAACTCCCGGATGGAATTCACAATCCAGAGGAAGAGCTTTCGGCTCATCCGATAACGGCGCCGACATGTTTTCTCACCATGAAGTGGAGCATCGGCGAAGTAGTCGGAGTAGAGCATGCAATAGCCTTCGAGACGATGTCGGTTCTTTGCTTTCACCCGCCCCGGCGCCGAGCCACCTTGTCGTGCCTTTTCATTGCTCGCCAGCAGCTGGGCGAGGGCGGCGAGCACCATGAGATGCTCTTCTTCCTGGACGTCGGCCTCGGCTTCCTCCTCCAGTAGCGCGGCGAGCGCTTCCTCGTCATCCGAGTCCATCACCGACGCAGGCAAATCACCGAACACCTTGCGCCCGGTGGGCGTGTACCCGCCGCTAAACTGCCCCTCCGCGGCCGGAAACGGCGGCCGGAAACACCCAGTTGTTGTTGGAGGGGCTGCCGCGGCGAAGCTCTGCTATTTTTCCGGTGGGGAATGGCTATCTAGCGGTGAAGGGCGGCGGGCGGCGCCGAGATATAGCTAGTGGCGGCCGACGGCGCGGGGGGCGGGAGGCGAGTCGAGGAAGAAAACCTTGACTTTTCCCCTGCAGGTGTGGGCCAGCCGCGCTTTTCCCTTGTGCCGGAGCCCCCAAATGCCCCCAGTGCGCCGGGTTCGGCCTGTGACCGCTGGTGAAAAAAGGGCTGAACCGGCGATTTTTGGCGTCCTGGGGGCGCGACTGGGCGTTTTTTTGGCGCCGGCGCCGAAAAAGTGGCCTGGGGGCCTGTTGGGGGCGCGGCTGGAGATGCTCTAAGAAGGCTAACACAAAAGCAACAACAATCGAAAAGGCAAGGCCTCCTGCCTGGGAGCCTCCTAACTACTCCAGGTCGTCAGCAGCCGTCACGTAGTAGTAGGCACCCTCGGGGTAGTAGTAGTCATGAGTGGTGTCGTCTGGCTCCTGGGATCCGTCATTTGGTCACAACAATCGGGTATGGGGGAAAAGAGGTAGCAAAGCAACCATGAGTACTTATCCAAAGTACTCACAAGACTTACATAATATCTAAACTAAGTATGCATTTGTATCAAAGGAATAGGTTGTGTCTGTGGACTAAACTGCAGAATGCCACAAGAGAAGCGGGAAGCCGAGCCTATCAAAGACTAGCATCTTCAAGCATCTTGCAGTATTTAGAAGAGTAGAAATCATAATAATGTAAAGTAGTAGTAGTGTTATCAACCTCGCCCAGAGATCCTTCCTCAACCCCCTACGAGAAAGCAATCCCAGAGCCATACTATCCATTTCTCACCACAAGTATCCAGTTCTAGTTGTATCGATCGGGATACAACTCTCTGCAGGGGTGCACCAACTTACCCACCACGCTCGATTAACTCGGTCCGGACACACTTTACTGGGTCATACCCGGCCTCGGCCAAATGACATGTTGCAACCCAACCTAAGCTTAATAGAGAGGTCAGCACGCTGGACTAAACCTATGCCCTCAGGGGTCCTAGGCCATCCCCCGGGAACTCCTGCACGTTGCGTGGGTGGCCGGTGAGCAGACCTAGCCTCCCTTATACAAGGTGAGGCATTCCAGTCCAACCCGGCGTGCGCCGCTCAGTCGCATGACGTCTATTAAGCTTCGGCTGATGCATACGGTGCAGAAAGCCCATACTATGCCCACGTGATGGTTAGTGCTATCAGGCCAGAGGCCCCTTGGATCAAATATCCAAATCGTAGTGGATTAGGAACGCGCGGTAACGAGCATAGACTCACGATCGATGTGATCCCATCGCCCCGTCTCGAGGACTCGCGGCAAGGGCTAAGAATGCCCGGCCACGCCTCGTAATTATCTCGCGGGCACCTTCCAGGTCAACCCGACTCCACATCACTCGCAATTAAGCTTGCGTGGGTACCCCTCAGGGCCGACCCGTCTTTAGTAACATGGTTCAGTGTAAAGTCATAGTAACCATAGTAACCGTGTGTCTGAAATAGCAAGGGGGGAACCTGAGGAATCACCCTCGATGGATCCCACTCAATGTAACCATCAAGGTGGACTTGGACGAATCACCCTCGTTGGTCCACACTTGAGGGGTTGCACGACAGAGTCATTATCAGGAGTGGGCAAGGAGGAATAACCCTCGACGACCATGACCGAATAGCTACACTACAGGGTTAACATCAGAAGTGCTGATGAGGTATCACCCTCGGCACTCGATAGTAACTCTGCAGAGTCGTGCAACTAAGGGGGTGGTGATGTGCGGTGTCGGGGCCTGGATGTCGATCACGTTGATCGAGTCATCGAACATAAAGCAGGGCCAACTCGGACAAGGTGGGGGTCACTGATGGATCTCTAACCAACCTATACTATGCAGTTTAGAATAAGCAGGTAAGGTATGATAGCAGGTAACGAAAACAGGCTATGCATTAGAGTAGGGTCATACCTAAAGCAGTAGCAGTTCTAATGCAAGCATGAGAGGGAAAGAAATGGGCGATATCGGAATGCTCAAGGGGGGTTTGCTTTCCTGGAAGCTCTGCTGTAAAGGAAGAAGGGTCCTCGGAGACGTAGTCGGTCACAGGGCAACATCGGTCTCGGGGTCTACCGGAGAGAAGAGGGGGAAGAAACACTAAATATAAGCAAGCAGAGCATCACTAAGCATGACAAGATAATACGACATGTTGGGTGTGACTTAACGTATGTCTACACGGATAGGTGAAGGGAGAATTCAACCGAGAATGTATTCCTGGTTCCGAACCTGTGTCAGACAGATGACCGGAGGGGGAATGTTCCATGTTCAGCTAGTTAGAGGGATCCTACAAGTAAACGGATAGCGTATTCGGATTCGTCTTGTTTTTCTGAGAAACTTGCATGTAGAAAACATTTTCATCCGAGTTACGGTTTATTTTCTATGAATCTCTAAAGTTTAAAACAATTTCTGGAATAATCTAAATTAATAGAAATGTAATTATGATGCCAGCATTACGTGTTGGTGACGTCAGCAGTCAACACACTCGCTGACCAGGGTCAAACCTGACATGTAGGTCCAGCGGGTCCCACATGTCAGCGACCGTGGCACTAATAGTGGATTAATTTGACTAACAGAAGTAATTAGGGGTGTGGGCCCCATTAGTCAGTGACTGATTATTGATTAAACCTAATTAACAGATTAATTAACATTTTTTATTTATAAAACCTGTTTAATTAACGCGGGGCCCACATGTCAGTGGCACTGGGCTGCCCAGCCAACACATTGACTGGGCCAACCCAGTCAACGAGGCCTGCGGGGCCTGCTGGCAGTGACCCAGGGGTGGCCCCAGGTGTGCCACGTTGGCAGTGGCCGGCGGCTGAACGCCAGCGACCGAAAACACGGCGGAGGCGCTCGGGACCTCACCGGAATTGCGTTTTTCGGTGCCGTTCGACGCGCGGCTAGGTCCGTTCGAACGGCCACTTGATGCCGCGTCGATTGGTGGAGGTGGCACGGACGGACTTGGCTGGAAACGGTGCCGGCGACGAGGTTTGCGGCGGAGCGGCTACGGTGACAATGAAACGGAGCTACGGCATGCTACGGCTTGGGCAAAAAGGGCTAGGCAGCTGTTGCGCGACCTGGTGAAGCAAACGGGCATACGCCCGTGACCAAAAGGTCACCGGAGCCTCGCCGGCGGCGAGCTCCGCGGTGATGCATTCGGGCGCTCATCGGGATGGCGCTAGGAGGCACGGGAGGGCGCGTGTGCAAGCGCGCTGGGCTCCTAGGAACCCCAGGAGCACAACGGTGAGCTCGGGCAAGCGTGTCAAAGGCCACAACCTCGACGGCGAGCCTCGCGGCGGAGCTGCATTCGGGCGGCCGCGGCAGTGGTGGCTACGGATACTGGGAGAGGCCATGGAGAGGGGATATCGAAGCAGCTGCTCACTGCAGGAGTAGGGAAGCGGACGAGGGAGCCGGAGGGAGCTCGACGGCGATGTACGACGGCGGTGATCCCGGGCGGATGAAGGTTGAAGACGACGGCGTGACGGCGCTGTAGCGCCTCCGAGCTCCCGCGGATGGCACCAGGGGGCATAGCAGACGACAACGAGGATCTACGTCATGGCGGTGACGTGCGTGGCGGTCGGTGGCCACGTCGGAGCAAGGTGGACAGGGACGGGTGCATTTGGGAGAGGTGGAGAAGGTGATCTGGGGAGAGCCCAGATGGGAGTGGAGCGACGGAGGAGAGCGGGGGAGTGGGTGCAGGTAGGAGGGAGGAGGAGGCCCGAGGCGTCGGCGTCGTCCTTATCTTGTCTGGGCGTCGCCGGCGAGGAGGTGTGGTGGCGCCTAGACACGCCCCTTCCCCGTGGTCGGAGGAACAGGAAGGGGAGCGACCAAGGAGGGGGGACTGGGCCGCTCTAGCTGGGCCAGCTGGCTCGGGTGGGCTGAGGCCCATGGTGTAGGGGGGCTTTCTCTCTCTCTCTCCGCTTTTCCTTTTCTTTTACTATTTTTTTAAAACTTCTTTGCTTTCTTTTATTTCCAAAAAGAAAAACAGTTTTATAATTTATAAAACTTACACCTAAATAGTATAACAATTTAGGACACTGTCACAACAAGTTTGAAACCAAAATAAATTATTTTAGCATTTTTTAACTCAAAAGCATTTAATTTAATTGCTTTAGCCATTGTTTAAAATAGTTTAGGGTACTTAGACATTTTGCAAAAATGTTGGTTCACCACCAATACTATCAAAAGAATATTTGCCACATGATGAACATTTTAGTTTTCATGTTTCAGAAACGTTGAATTTCACTTAACATTTGAGTTTGAATTTGACTGGAATTTGAAATGAGATATTGATCGAAGTGACTAAGCACTGCTTTAGCAAAATGATTTGCTTGATCTCAGGGATTACTGTAGCATCATTACATCGGGGTGTTACAAATCTCCTCCACTACAAGAAATCTCGTCCCGAGATTTAAGAGGTGGAATAAAGAGGAAACTTTTGGTGTTGAAATTCTAACGGATCTTCTCATCCTTGGTTGCTCTTCTCGAAGAAGTTGATCCCTCTGGTTGATGTCTTCATTTCGTTGCATCAGGTCATCATGATGAAGCCATCATCCTTCCTTTAGGATCTTCACCGTACTTACAAAAGGATAAGAGGGGAAAACTCTATAAGGACACATTTTTAACAAGATTGAGCATTGGACGGTTAACTCAGGGGAGGAAGCATAAAGTATCTCTCGAGTTGAATACTTGAAACACGTTGAGAGAATTATAAGAGGGTACGGAAGTTTAAAACGGGTAAGAAATCGTTCGATGCCTGAAGTAGAGTGTGAAGGGGCTTCAGACCAACGAAATAAGTATTGCGGTTGAAACCAAAATAGATCATCTCTAGGAAGGTGGCTCTTGATCTACATACGAAGCGAAGCATGAGGAATAACCTTGGGAATAGGGTTGTAAAAGAGAGTCAGGTTTCGATCATGTGAAACTGTGGGTTATGGGCCCACCATGTGGGTTAAAAGTAGGAAGCGTGCTGACATCTTGCACGGTCATGATAGCAAGGCATGCCAGAGGATAACCTGTCAGTTATGTTGGCAACAACATTGGTACCAAGAGCGAGGGACGAAGAGAACCATTTCCTGCTCGTTGAAATGAGGCGGACCAATAGGCAACGTTCTCGTCTATCGGTGGTTACCGAAATGTTAACAACAATAGTAACAGGGTCTTACTGATAGAGTTGTACACCGAGGTGCTTACATAAGCAGGGAATTATCACTGCTCAGATGAATCAGCTTATTAGAAAGGTTAAACAAAACAATGAAAAGGAAAATGTGATTATACCCAAGTCTCAAGAGTATATCTTTCCCAAGGAAAGGCAGAGCATGATATACATGACAAGACTCCAAGTAGGTAACCATTTAGGGAAAAGGGCAAGGAAACTCATGATGTTACCCATACAACGGTGTTTGGATAATTTATCAAGAAACATTTAGCATTGTGCTTACAAGGTTCTTGTTGATGTTTGAGTACCACGGTCATGCTTCGGGATAGCATTGACATGGTCATAAGGTAAAGGTGGGACCTTGGGATCACAAAGGATCCATCAGGAATTTCTAAAACATCTCATGCAATTTTATCAGGGAAAAGGTGAGGATGTGGCCGATGGGTTCAGTAGCAACCCATCGACATGCCAAAAAGGGTGTATTTCCAAAAAAAATATGAACAAGTTAGTGTTGGGGCGGGACAAGAATGTTGTCGATGATTCAAATCATTGAGCGGCAAGGATGGTTTCTATCATCATGAACTCGATTGATATCCTAGAAGAGCTCAAATGTTGATGATGATCATGACACAATCGTCGAGAGATTTCATGAAGATGTAATTGATCAGCGATGACATCAAGTCAAAGAAAGGATGAAGCAAAAGTTTAATGGAACCACGGGTACGACACAAACTCGGAATCAAGCTTGTTGTTCAAGGCAATACGATATGATGAGGAAGATCGACGTAAGCTTAGCTCATCATCGAAAATTGTGCTCTGGGAAGAAGGACCAGGTAGTAGAGTTAAAATTTAGCATGATAATGATATAGCCGATCAGGCTAGGAATGACTTGAAGGATTACTAAACTCGCAAGCAACCAAAATTATTATTGAATTAGGGTGTGGAATCGATTCACTTATTGGTGTTCTCGAGTGACTAATAACTCAGAACCCAAGGAAATATGAAATCGGTGAGAAGCAATACTAGGTGAGAACTCATAGGAGGCAACACAGTTCTTTGTTATTCTCGAGATACCTAGGGGTAATACTCGAAGGAATATCAAAATAGAGGTTGTAGACATGCATTGATCTGCATAAGACAAGTGCTTTAACTTGTCCGAGAAATGGACTCAAGGAGAAAATATGGTTGGAACCACGATTGCAAAGGATCAATTCACAGATACCAGATGATATTACATCAAGAAAATAGTTATTGTTACAAGAAGCTTCCATGATACGGTCTACATCGTGTCCATGGGCATGAACACAAAGTTCAAGGTCGACTCTCGGTTCTTCAATCCTAACCTTTCATTCACTTCTCGTCTTCGAAGAAGCTGCAGTGTTAAAATTTTATCTGGCATAACACCAGTAGAGTATGAACCATAGAAGTTTCCGGGTTCACACCGATTAGAAAAGGCATAGGTTCAATCCATATGGGCATCTTAGGAACATATACCACAAACTTTAGGCGTAATTAACACAAGCTCGGAAGTAGAGCATGGTTGTCAAAGTAGAGAATACAATTCTCCAAAGTCATAAGACACGATTTACCAAAAGGCATTATGTATCATGGGAATAACTCACAATGTTATTGAATATGAAGGACGTAGTCGGATAAAATCCAACAAAGGATCTGATGGTCCATAAGGGATCTGATGTGAGCATCGGTACTCAACCAGAAGAAGGAATGCAGGGAGATCAGATTATAGAAACAACAGACTAAATCGAAGCTTAAAGGCAAAGGAATCATGATTTCCAATTCAAGGGATTAGAAGCAAACGCTCTGATTAATGATGGATAAGTTGAATAGACTTATGGTTACAATCAATGACATTTTGGTTGGCGAGAACCAGCTCATATCCGGAATGACGTCTGAGCTAGAAGAACAAAGTCTAGTTCAAGTGATGATTGCGAGCATTCATAAATATATCGAATCAAAGGCTCAAAATGACGATGACAAAAGGAGGCTCATGAATATTGCCAAACATATGGAAAGTATCCATAATGCAAGCAGACAACTATTTGCAAAGCAATAGTTGGAGAGGATTATCGGAAGATCGATTAGTATTTCAAAGTATCTTGTGAATCACTTGATCAATTAGGAATGAACAAATCCTCGATAAGTGTGAGGAATTTGTTGGGGAACGTAGTAATTTCAAAAAAAAATCCTACGCACACGCAAGATCATGGTGATGCATAGCAACGAGAGGGGAGAGTGTTGTCTAAGTACCCTTGTAGACCGGAAGCGGAAGCGTTATAACAACGCCGTTGATGTAGTCGTACATCTTCACGGCCCGACCGATCAAGCACCGAAACTACGGCACCTCCGAGTTCTAGCACACGTTCAGCTCGATGACGATCCTCGGACTCCGATCCAGCAAAGTGTCGGGGAAGAGTTCCGTCAGCACGACGGCGTGGTGACGATCTTGATGTTCTACCGTCGCAAGGCTTCGCCTAAGCACCACTACAATATTCTCGAGGAGTATGGTGGAAGGGGGCACCGCACACGGCTAAGAAAATGATCACGAGGATCAACTTGTGTGTCTATGGGGTGCCTCCTGCCCCCGTATATAAAGGAGTGAAGGAGGGGAGGGCTGGCCCTCTCTATGGCGCGCCCTAGGGGAGTCCTACTCCCACCGGGAGTAGGATTCCCCCTTTGCTAGTACAACTAGGAGTCCTTCCAAGTAGTAGGAGTAGGAGACAAGGAAGGGGAAGAGGGAAGAGAAGGAAGGAGGGGGCGCCGCCCCTCCCCTTAGTCCAATTCGGAGTAGTCAATGGGGGGGGCGCGGCCTGCCTCTCCCTCTCCCCTAAAGCCCAATAAGGCCCATATACTTCTTCCCCCGTATTCCCGTAACTCTCCGGTACTCCGAAAAATACCCGAACCTCTCGAAACCTTTCCGATGTCCGAATATAGTCGTCCAATATATCGATCTTTACGTCTCGACCATTTCGAGACTCCTCGTCATGTCCCCGATCTCATCCGGGACTCCGAACTCCTTAGGTACATCAAAACTCATAAACTCATAATATAACTGTCATCGAAACCTTAAGCGTGCGGACCCTACGGGTTCGAGAACAATGTAGACATGACCGAGACACGTCTCTGGTCAATAACCAATAGCGGAACCTGGATGCTCATATTGGCTCCTACATATTGTACAAAGATCTTTATCGGTCAGACCGCATAACAACATACGTTGTTCCCTTTGTCATCGGTATGTTACTTGCCCGAGATTCGATCGTCGGTATCTCAATACCTAGTTCAATCTCGTTATCGGCAAGTCTCTTTAGTCGTTCCGTAATACATCATCCTACAACTAACTCATTAGTTTTAATGCTTGCAAGGCTTAAGTGATGTGCATTACCGAGAGGGCCCAGAGATACCTCTCCGACAATCGGAGTGACAAATCCTAATCTCGAAATACACCAACCCAACAAGTAACTTCGAAGACACATGTAGAGCACCATTATAATCACCCAGTTATGTTGTGACGTTTGGTGGCACACAAAGTGTTCCTCCGGTAAACGGGAGTTGCATAATCTCATAGTCATAGGAACATGTATAAGTCATGAAGAAAGCAATAGCAACAAACTAAACGATCAAGTGCTATGCTAACGGAATGGGTCAAGTCAATCACATCATTCTCCTAATGATGTGATCCCGTTAATCAAATGACAACTCATGTCTATGGTTAGGAAACATAACCATCTTTGATCAATGAGCTAGTCAAGTAGAGGCATACTAGTGACACTCTGTTTGTCTATGTATTCACACATGTATTATGTTTCTGGTTAATACAATTCTAGCATGAATAATAAACATTTATCATGATATAAGGAAATAAATAATAACTTTATTATTGCCTCTAGGGCATATTTCCTTCAGAATTATTCGTAGATATGTATTCACATGGAAAAGGAGCTGCAAGGCAGCGAGCACAATGGATTCTCGAAACATCAAAGTGTATTAATTTCGATGCAACTTGTAATAACAAGAGCAACGGGAAAATGATGTATGAACGATGGGTTTATGCAGTTATTCATAGGGGTTGACGATGGAAGGGAACTGCAAAAGCGATGAGCACATGTTCTCGGGAGAACATCAGAAAGTATCTTCGAAGTCTTCTGGTGAAGCAGACAATCGTCTGGAATGAAGGGGCTCTCTGGAGGAAGTAGTTACGAGAACCTAAAGTTAGAGTTAGCAAAACCATTTAACCCGAATAGAAGAGAGATCAGAGTCCCAGAGTAAGGACAAGGAATAAAGATCCTAATACCACCCAATGGCGACGTGGGCCCGTAAGACACACAGCCATGTTAGTAAAAGTTTTTCAGTGACTAGACTCAACTTCAGCCAAGGAGTTGGAAAGGGGGATCCTACAGGCAATCGGCTTTGATACCAACTTGTGACGCCCTTGATTCAATCGTACACTAATCATACACGCAAACGTGTACGATCAAGATCAAGGACTCACGGGAAGATATCACGACACAACTCTAGACACAAATTAAAATAAAACAAGCTTTATATTACAAGCCAGGGGCCTCGAGGGCTCGAATACACAAGAGTCAGCGGAAGCAACAATATCTGAGTACGGACATAAGATAGACAAGTCTGCCTTAATAAGGCTAGCACAAAAGCAACAACGATCGAAAAGGCAAGGCCTCCTACCTGGGAGCCTCCTAACTACTCTAGGTCGTCAGCGGCCATCACGTAGTAGTAGGCACCCTCGGGGTAGTAGTACTCATCAGTGGTGTCGTCTGGCTCCTGGGATCCGTCATCTGGTCGCAACAATCTGGTATGGGAGAAAAGAGGTAGCAAAGAAACCATGAGTACTCATCCAAAGTACTCGCAAGACTTACATGAGATCTAAACTAAGTATGCATTTGTATCAAAGGAATGGGTTGTATCTGTGGACTAAACTGCAGAATGCCAGAAGAGAAGGGGGAAGCCTAGCCTATCAAAGACTAGCATCTTCAAGCATCTTCAAGGATCTTGCAGTATTTCGAAGAGTACAAATCAACATAATGTAAAGTAGTAGTAGTGTCATCAACCTCGCCCAGAGATCCTTCCTCGACCCCCTGCGAGAAAGCAATCCCAGAGCCATACTATCAATTTCACATCACAAGTATCCAATTCTAGTTGTATCCATCGGGATACAACTGCGAGCATCTGTTATCGTAGGACAGGCTATCGATAGATGTTTTCTTCCCTGCATGGGTGCACCAACTTACCCACCAGGCTCGATTAACTCCCTCCGGACACACTCTGCTAGGTCATGCTCGGCCTCGGCCAAACGATACGCCGCAACCCGACCTAGGCTTAATAGAGAGGTCAGCACACCGAACTAAACCAATGCCCCCAGGGGTCTTGGGCCATTGCCCCGGGAACTCCTGCATGTTGCGTGGGCGGCCGGTGAGCAGACATAGCCTCCCTTATACAAGGCGAGGCATTCCAGTCCAAGCCGACGCGCGCCACTCAGTCGCATGACGTATATTAAGCTTCGGCAGATGCATACGACGCAGAATGCCCATACTATGCCCATGTGATGGTTAGTGCTATCAGGCCAGAGACCCCTCGGGTCAAATATCCAAATCGTAGAGGATTATGAACGCGCGGTAACGAGCAGAGACTCACGATCGATGTGACCCCATTGTCCCGTCTCGAGGAATCGCGGCAAGGGCTAAGAATGCCCGGCCACGCCTCATAATTATCTCGCGGGCACCTTCCAGGTCAACCCGACTCCACATCACTCGCAATTAAGCTCACGCGAATACCCCTCAGGGCTGACCCGTCTTTAGTAACATGGTTCAGTGTAAAGTCATAGTAACCATAGTAACCGTGTGTCTGAAATAGCAAGAGGGGAACCTGAGGAATCACCCTCGATTGATCCTACTCGATGTAACCATCAAGGTGGATTTGGAGGAATCACCCTCGTTGGTCCACACTTGAGGGGTTGCACGACAGAGTCATTATCGGGAGTGGCCAAGGAGGAATCACCCTCGACGACCATGACCGAATAGCTACACTACATGGTTAACATCAGAAGTGTTGATGAGGTATCACCCTCGGCACTCGATAGTAACTCTGCAGAGTCGTGCAACTAAGGGAGTGGTGATGTGCGATGTCGGGGCCTGGACGTCGATCACGTTGATCGAGTCATCGAACATAAAGCAGGGGCAACTTGGACAAGGTGGGGGTCACTGATGGATCTCTAACCAACCTATACTAAGAAGTTTAGAATAAGCAGGTAAGGTATGATAGCAGGTAATGAAAGCAGGTAAGGTTCGAACGGCCACTTGATGCCGCGTCGATTGGTGGAGGTGGCACGGATGGACTTGGCTGGAAACGGTGCCGGCGACGAGGTTTGCGGCGGAGCGGCTACGGTGACAATGAAACGGAGCTACGGCATGCTACGGCTCGGGAGAAAAGGGCTAGGCAGCTGTTGCGCGACCTGGTGAAGCAAACGGGCATACGCCCGTGACCAAAAGGTCATCGGAGCCTCGCCGGCGGCGAGCTCCGCGGTGATGCATTCGGGCGCTCATCGGGATGGCGCTAGGAGGCACGGGAGGGCGCGTGTGCAAGCGCGCTGGGAGGGAAAGAAATGGGCGATATAGAAATGCTCAAGGGGGGTTTGCTTGCCTGGAAGCTCTGTTGTAAAGGAAGAAGGGTCGTCGGAGACGTAGTCGATCAGAGGGGCAACATCGGTCTCAGGGTCTATCAAAGAGAAGAGGGGGAAGAAACAGTAAATATAAGCAAGCAGAGCATCACTAAGCATGACAGATAATACGACGTGCCGGGTGTGACCTAACGTATGTATACACAGATAGGTGAAGGGGGAATTCAACCAGGAATGTATTCCCGGTTCCGGATCTGTGTCAGAAAAATGACCGGAGGGGGAATGTTCCATGTTCAGATGGTTAGAGGCATCCGACAGGTAAACTAACTGTGTATTCAGATTCGTCTCGTTTTTTTGAGCAACTTTCATGTAGAAAACATTTTCATCCGAGTTATGGTTTAGTTTCTATGAATTTCTAAATTTTAAAACATTTTCTGGAATTATCTAAATTAACAGAAATGGAATTATGATGCTAGCATTACGTGTTGGTGACGTCAGCAGTCAACAGACTCGCTGACCAGGGTCAAACCGGACATGTAGGTCCAGCGGGTCCCACATGTCAGCGACCGTGGCACTAACAGTGGATTAATTTGACTAACAGAACTAATTAGGGGTGTGGGCCCCATTAGTCAGTGACTGATTAGTGATTAAACCTAATTATCAGATTAATTAACATTTTATTTATTTATAAAACCTGTTTAATTTACACTGGTCCCACATGTCAGTGGCACTGGGCTGCCCAGCCAGCACGTTGACTGGGTCAACCCAGTCAACGGGGCCCGCTGGCAGTGACCCAGGGATGCCCCATGTGTGCCACGTTGGCAATGGCCGGCGGTTGAACGCCGGCGATCGAAAACACGACGGAGGCGCTCGGGACCTCGTCGGAATCATGTTTTACAATGTCGTTTGGCGCGCGGCTAGGTCCATTCGAACGGCCACTCAACGCCGCGTCGATTGGTGGAGGTGGCACTGACGGACTTGGCCAGAAACGGGGACGGCGACGAGGTTTGCTGCGAAGCGGCTACGGTGACGATGAAACGAAGCTATGGTGTGCTACGGCTCGAGCGAAAAGGGCTAGGCAGGTGTTGTGCGACGCGGTGAAGCTAACGGGCATACGCCCGTGACCAAAAGGTCACCAGAGCCTCACCGGCGGCGAGCTCCGCGGTGATGCGTTCGGGCGCTCATCGGGGACGGCACTAGGAGGCACGGGAGGGCGCGTGTGCGTGCGTGTTGGGCTCCTAGGAACCCCAGGAGCACAACGTTGAGCTCAGGGGAGCGTGTCAAAGGCCACAACGTCGACGGCAAGCCTCGCGGCGGAGCTGCATTCGGGCGGCTGTCGGATCATGGGTTCTGGCAAAACCCTCAAGGTTCGAACACTGGGGTGCGCGCGAAGATCTCCCCCCTATCGATCCGTGTCCTAACTTAGCCTAGATCTCATGAACTAATTCAATGAACTTGCTACACAAAGAACACGAGATTTATACTGGTTCGGGCCACCATTGTGGTGTAATACCCTACTCTAGTGTGGTGGTGGTGGATTGCCTCTTGGGCTGAGGATGAATAGTACAAAGGGAAGAGCGGCCTCCTCAGGTTGAGGTGTTCTTGTGCTTGGTGCACTTGTGTGTCTGAGGATGATCTCGGATTCTTCTCCACCTATGGTGGTGGCTAGTCCTATTTATAGAGGCCCTGGTCCTCTCCCCAAATATTGAGCGGGAAGGGAGCCAACAACGGTCAATTTGAAAGGGGACAGCTAGTACAAGCTATCCTGACAAAAGGTGGTCTTCGCCTGCCAAAGGCTCTGGTGGTGACGCCGCCCTGGGCTCCATGGTGACCTCCGTCTTGCCGTCCTTCTGGTCTTGGTCTCGTTGCACCAATATGGAAACCTTTATTTGATGCCTCGGTACTCCGCGCCTGCGCTTGTCCCCTTAGCACCAAAGAGGAAACAAGGACGTTGTGCGCGCTGGCGCCCGCCTGGTCTCGATTGTCATGGCTTACGTCATGAGCACCTCGCGAAGTTTAACCGACCTTGAACTCTCCGCCCCTCACGAGCCGGCCTGAGGAGGCTACTCCTGAGGATGTCTTGTGTCGTCTGCCCCGCGAGACCTGGCCCCTCGCGAGGGTCTTGATTCCTTGTTGATGAAGATGCGCCGTACATGCCTGCCAGCAAAGCCACGCCATGGGCCGCAGGAAGGCAAGTCTGGGGACCCCCATTCCCAAAACGCCGATAGTAGCCCCGGGCCCAATACGCGCTCGAGCTTGGCTTCGAGGCGAAGCCAAGGGTCAAGTGCGGAGCGTCACAGGCCCCACTAGCCTGCGGCCTCAGTCGACGCGTGGCAATTGATTGGACGTGGGCGTCTTCGCTTCCCCACGCTGCCTCGGCAACTGCCGACTATCAAAAGGCTGGCGTGGACAATGTTCGCCCTCACTGTTTCCTTTCATCTTGCTCAGATCCCTTTTCTTGCTCCCCACTTCCGAAATCTTCAGATCCGCTCCCATCCTTTCCTACATCAGCAACCCATGGCGCCCCGGAGGGTCAAGCCCGCCTCGTCACCGGTGTCGTTTGCGGCGAAGGCTTGGTACGAACCTGCCCTCGACTCGCGAACGTCTTGGAGAAAAACCTCACTGCCACGCGCCTGCTTACGGCGGGGGAGAGTAATGAAAGGGGGGAGACGGAGCTCCGGGTTGCCTCCGACGTGCCGGAGCCCGAGGGGAGCGCATTCTTCCCCTTCTTCACGAGCAGTATCGCCGCCGGGTTGGTTCCTCCCTTCTTCGATTTCTTCTATGAGGTCCTCGACCACTACGGGCTGTAGGCGCTGCATCTCCATCCCAACTCCGTCCTTCTCTTGTCCATCTTCGCCTACTACTGTGAGGCGTATCTAGGCGTGATGCCATCCGTGGCCCTGTTGCGCCACTTCTTCTTCCTCCATGCCAGCTAGGGAAATATCTCCGGGTGCACCAATTTCATCGCGGCCGGCAAGGCCAACTCGATCTCAAACACTGGGAAGAAGGCCGACAACCCCAGGGCCAAATGGGTCATGATGAGCACCAAGCGTGTCCACCCGCGCTTGGCGCCGCCGACGGAGAAGCCCCAGGCTGACAAGGTGTGGTCCTGCGCGAAGCTCACCGACAAGCGGGCGACGTTGGTGCTGGAGAAGATGAAGTCCGACCTGAAGCCCGGCAATGCGAAGGCGGCGATGATTACAGGGGCCATGCTCCTGAGGGAATTTCTGGCACTGCGCGTGGCCCCGCTACAGGACCGTTCGCGCCCCTTGTGGGAACTCGGGAATGAAGAGGACAAGGTTCGCCCGAGCTCGAAGGCCTTGTCCGGCGAGGAGCTGACCGCAGCTCTCCGCTTCCTGGTCAGGGATGATCAGGAGTATCCTCCGAATGTCTTCACTCCCTTGTTCCGCCACAAGGACAGTGCGCTGATCGTGGCCTCCAAGCCGACCTTTGACGGACGGGGTCTGGTTCCGCCGGTGCTCACCGGGGCCCCTGCGGCACCAGTGTCGGTGGAGCTGTCTTCTGGTGTGTCCCATGAGGAATAAGAGGGGGAGGAAGACTCGGAGGTGACCCCCGAAGGTACGGGGGAGACCTCCCCCCTGAGTAAGGCTGACATCCTCCACGCCTTCCCTGACGATGACGAGGCCAACACATCCCAGGAGAAGGAGGAACTGCCCGTGATACCGACGAGGAACAGGTCGGCGCTGGTCCTCCGAGATTCTGATGCTGCTCCGGTGTCGGCTCGAGCCGCTTCTGGTTCAACTGCGCTCTTGCTTCAGGTTCTGGAGCAGGTGCGCCCGCGCCCCGGGTCACGACGCTCTCTGGCTTCAAGCTCACCAAGTGGAAGGTGGACTACGTTGTTGTAGACCAGTAAGTGCCCTGCCTCGCCTTATTCCTGCTGCCGATGCTCGTTTCCGACTCTCTTTGCTTGCTGTGTAACCAGGCTGTCGTCTACGGTGAAGAGGAGAAGGGAGAGCGAGGTGGTGCTGCTTGAGTCCGCGTCGCCTCCTACGACTGTGCCCCTCTCCACGGGAAAAGGAGGGGATGGTGCTTATGCTTCTCCAGCCCGGTCATCCTCGCGAGGCCCAGTGGAGCATCCTCGGGAGGAGTCAGCCCTCGAAGCACCACTGGCTGAGGAGGTGCCGGCGTCCGGCGCGGCTGGTGAGGTTCATGAGCCCTGGATCTCCCAGGCTCTGGTGACAACGTCGCCCCCTTCTCCTGCTGCGCCCCTGGCTCCAGGTTCTTCTGCTTCCTCAACCGTCCTGGAGCATGCCTTTTCAAAGATGGCCCGGCTGCGGGAAGATCTCCAGGGCACGGACTCGCACCTGGTGCCAGGGGGCTTGGAGCTGGTCTCTGGCTGGCTTCACTCCAACTCGGCGGTCCGAGCGTCACTGAGCCAGGCCGCGGTGGCCTCTGAGAAGGATAAGCAGGACGCCGCCAAAGCTGTGGCCGATCGCGAGACGACATTGAAGGACGCCGAGGCCGCCCGCGGCCGCTGCCGAGAGCTGGAGGACGAGCTGAAGGGTCTGCACGACCATCATGCGGAAGAAGCGCGCGGCCGCCAGGCAAAGGAGGAGGAGATGAAGGCCTGGGAGGACGCCATCAAGGGCCGCGACGCCGAGCTGGGGGAGCTGTCGAAGGCGCAGGCAGCGGAGCATAAACGGCTGGAGGAGTTGGAGCGGAACGCGAGGGCGAAGGAGGCCGATCTTGACGCCAAGGCGAGGGTCCTTGCCTAAGACCGCGCGGCCTTCTCGACCCTCGAGGAGAGGTCCCGCATGGCGCTGAAGGCCATGTACGAGAAGGGCTTGGAGAAGCTGCTGGCCAGCGACGAGGATGGCCCTACTCAGCTGCTTCCCTTCCTGGTGCAGGCGCTCGAGGAGGTCGTGGAAGGCCTCGGTCCTATGGTAGAGGCAGAGGCTCGCGTCCTTTCCTCAGCCGCGCTGACACGGGTCTTCAGCCACCTGCACCTTCGCGACCCTAGCGCTCGTCTTGACGAGCTGCTGGAACCTGTAGCTGACGAACACTGCGCGGCTACCGCCGCGGCCATGAATGGTCAACTAGAAGCCTTGCTGAAGAAATCCGACGCCTTTGCCCCCGTGCCCTTGACCGGTGATGCAGGTGAAATCAATGCTACCCAGGAAGGGGCACCTTTTGGAGGTGCTGGCGGTGTCCAGGGGTGACTTGCGGCTGCTTTCCTGCTTTATTCCTGCAACATGTACCATGCCTCGTGGAGGCGTTAAACTTGCGTTTGATATTGCAAGAACAATATGTATTTTGATATTTGCTTTGAGATTTTGCGCCTTTCTTCCTATTTGCTTTGTGTTCTGCATCGGCAGAGCCCGACCCGCGCATACCTAAACTGTCATTGGGCCGACCGGAAACCAGGACAGACCAAGGGGCGAGGGGCTACGTGACCAGTTAGGCTCCTAAGTCACGATGCTCGGGAGTCCCCCTTGACACGCAAACAACCTGTAGGAAGGATACGCGAGGATATGTTAATGTTCTACGTCGGCAGAGCCCGGCCCCGCGCATACCTCAACCGCCGTTGAGCCGACCGGAAACCAGGACGGACCAAGGAGTGAGGGGCTACGTGACCAGTTAGGCTCCTAAGTCATGGTGCTCAGGAGTCCCTGTCGAATGTGGGGTTCCGGCAAACCCTTAAGGTTAGAACACTGGGGTGCGCGCGAAGTCTTTCCTTCCCACCGATCTACGCCCTTGCTCGCTAAGATCTCGCGGACGAACTCGACGAACTCACAACACAGAAAGACACGAGATTTATACTGGTTCGGGCCACCGTTGTGGTGTAATACCCTACTAAAGTGTGGTGGTGGTGGATTGCCTCTAGGGCAGATGATGAACAGTACAAGGGAAGAACAGCCTCCTGAGGTTGAGGTGTTCTTGTGAGTAGGCTCTCGACCGGGTTGGATCAAGCTAAGATGAGAGGAGATGAGATGAGATGCGATCAGATGCCCCTACTATGGTGGCTAGCTCTACTTATACAGGCCCTGGTCCTCTTCCCAAATATCGAGCGGGAAGGGAGCCAACAACGGTGGGCCAATTTGAAGGGGGACAGCTAGTACAAGCTATCCTAACAAAAGTGGTCATCACCTGCGAAAAGCTCTGGCGGTGACGCCGTCTTGGGCTCCACGATGACCTCCGTCTTGCCGTCCTCCTGGTTTTGGTCTTGTTGCACCAATATAGTAACCTTTGCCTGATGCCTCGGTACTCTTCGCCTGCGCTGGCCTCCGTAGCACCAAAGAGGAAGCAAGGACGTTGCCACGCTGGCGCCCGCATGGTGTCGTGCGTCATGGCTCACGTCACGAGGGCCTCATGAGGTTTGCCCCGCCTTGATATCTCCGCTCCTCGTGAGCCTGCCTAGCTAGGCCACTCTAGAGGAGGCCTTGCGTTGTCTGCCTCGCGAGGCTTGGACCCTCGTGAGGGTCTTGGATGCCTTGTTGATGAAGATGGGCCGTACGACCTGCTGGCTTAGCCACGCCGTGGGCCGCAGGTAGGCAAGACCCCCATTCCCAGAATGCCGAATTGCTCCCCGGGGCCCAAGGTGCGCTCGGACTTGGCTTCGCGGCAAAGCCAAGGGTCAAGTTCGGAGCACCGCGGGCCCCAAAAGCCTGCGGCCTCAGTTGACGCGTGGCAGTTGATTGGACGTGGGCGTCTCCGCTTCCCCATGCTGTTGGAAATATGCCCTAGAGGCAATAATAGAATGGTTATTATTGTATTTCCTTGTTCATGATAATTGTCTATTCTTTATGCTATAATTGTATTAACCGGAAACCGTAATACATGTGTGAATACATAGACCACAACATGTCCCTAGTAAGCCTCTAGTTGACTAGCTCGTTGATCAATAGATGGTCATGGTTTCCTGACCATGGACATTGGATGTCATTGATAACGGGATCACATCATTAGGAGAATGATGTGATGGACAAGACCCAATCCTAAGCCTAGCACAAGATCGTATAGTTCGTCTGCTAAAGCTTTTCTAATGTCAAGTATCATTTCATTAGACCATGAGATTGTGCAACTCCCGGATATCGTAGGAATGCTTTGGGTGTACCAAACGTCACAACGTAACTGGGTGGCTATAAAGGTGCACTACGGGTATCTCCGAAAGTGTCTGTTGGGTTGGCACGAATCGAGACTGGGATTTGTCACTCCGTGTAAACGGAGAGGTATCTCTGGGCCCACTCGGTATGTAACGCCCCGAGACCGATGTGCCAGGTGTCGTTCAGTTATTCGTTGGTGTTGCCTTGTCATTCCTTGCGTGTCATGCATTGCATATCATGTCATCATGCGCATTTCATTTGCATACGTGTTCGTCTCATGCATCCGAGCATTTTCCCCGTTGTCCGTTTTGCAATCCGGCGTTCCGTTCTTCTCCGGTGGTCATTTCTACCTTTCTTTCATGTGTGGGGATTAAACATTTCCGGATTGGACCGAGTCTTGCCAAGCGGCCTTGGTTTACTACCGGTAGACCGCCTGTCAAGTTTCGTACCATTTGGACTTCGTTTGATACTCCAACGGTTGACCGAGGGACCGAAAAGGCCTCGTGTGTGTTGCAGCCCAACACCCTTTCAATTTGGCCCAAAACCCACCTAACTCTGCTCCATCATATCGGACGTTCGATCATGATCGCGTGGCCGAAAACCGCACCTCATTTGGACTCTCCTAGCTCCCTCTATGCCTATATATACAACCCCCCTCCGAAATTCACGGTTCATTCTTCCCCTAACCCTAAAAATTCTCAGATCCGCGCCGCCAGACGAAATCCCCACCTTCACCGGACATGTCCGCGCCCCTCCACGCCGCTCCAGCCAACCAGAGGCTGCCACGTCACCTCGCCGCCGCCGCTAGCCAACCAGCGCGTGCCATCTGTCCGCTCGGTGCCCACTTTGCCGCACCACGCCGCAGAGCCCGCGAGGCCCGCCGCAGGCCCTCCCGGGCCCGAGCCGGGCCGCCGTTTCCCCGCACAACCGCCGCCGACGTCCGTCGTCTTCACCATCTCCGGTCGCCGGAATCGCCCGCCGGAGCGCTCCGCCTCGCCGGCGCGGCTCCCCACGCCCGTCGCCGGCCACCGCCCGCACTCGGCGCCGCCTCTTCGCCCGTCGCCTCGCGCCGCCTCCCGGAGCGCGTCGCCGCCGTCGACCCTCGCCGGAGGCCCGCCGCCCGCGCCGTACTTCGTCGCCGCCCCTGCCTCCCCAATCCGATCGGGATCGAGGGAGCCGACGAGCGCGCCCCGTTGACCCTCCGCGTGGGCCTCGCAGGCCGCAGCGCGCCAAGGCCCAGCGCCAGCCTCTCCTCTCTGCTGGGCCGCCAGCCAGCTCCGGTGGCCCATCTCCCACCGGCCTGCCTCCTCCTCCTTCACGGGCCACAGCCCAGGGGTGAGCCGACCCCCAGCGCCCCCTCCTCTATTTTTTTTCTCTGTTGGGCTTGCCCAGTTTCAGCCTGATCATGTTTTTTTTCTCGTCCTGCGATTTTGTCTAATATTCCAGAGATTGCTGTTTTACAGATTAGTCCCCCTAGTTCATGCATTTAAAAACTCACTAACCGTGCATCCGATTAAAATGAGTTATATATGAAACTTGCTCAGAATTTTGTGTAGCTTAATAATATCCAACTTTCAGCTATGTTTAAAATAATTAAAATGTTGTTTGCATTAATTTGCTCCTATGCCATGCTAAAATGATTTAATTCATAACTAATTAACCGTAACTTCGATTTTAATAAACTTTATATGTAAATGGGGTAGAAAAATGCATAGATTACCATGTTGCACTTTATTTTCCTGTTTAACAACAATAAAATATGGTTTTAGGCAGAACAGTACCAAACCTAATTTATGCTCATGAGGAGTTTCCGGAATTGTTGTTCGTTGTTTCCGGCCTCATTTAACCTTGACTAGATAGGTAGTTTTCATTTGCTTCACCCTCTTGCCATGCTTAACAACATTTAATATTGTTGGGTACATAAACGAGATCGAACTAAATAATTGATGTGGTGTTTTTGTCAATATGCATCCCGATGCATATTGAGCTCCACTTAATTTGTAGGATTGCTTGTGCACTTTGCCATGCCATGCATACTTAAACCGGACATGCATCATACTTGTTGTGCATCATGCCATGATTATGTGATGGTTGTTTACCGTGATTGTTTGCTTCTTTCCGGTGTTGCTTCTTCGGGTTGGTTCCGGTAACGTCGTGTTGTGAGGATCCGTTCGTCTACGTCCGTTTATCTTCTTCATGGACTCGTTCTTCTTCCTTGCGGGATTTCAGGCAAGATGATCATACCCTTGAAATCACTACTATCTTTGCTATGCTAGTTTGCTCGCTCTTTGCTATGCCAATGCTACGATGCCTACCTTTTGCTTGTCAGCCTCCCAATTGCCATGTCAAACCTCTAACCCACCATGTCCTAGCAAACCATTGATTGGCTATGTTACCGCTTTGTTCAGCCCCTCTTATAGCGTTGCTAGTTGCAGGTGAAGATTGGAGGCCGTTCCTTGTTGGAACATTTATTTACTTGTTGGGATATCATTATATTGCCATGTTATCTTAATGCATCTATATACTTGGTAAAGGGTGGAAGGCTCGGCCTTATGCCTGGTGTTTTGTTCCACTCTTGCCGCCCTAGTTTCCGTCATATCAGTGTTATGTTCCCGGATTTTGCGTCCCTTACGCGGTTGGGCTATAATGGGAACCCCTTGACAGTTCGCCTTAAGTAAAGCTTTGCCAGCAATGCCCAACCTTGGTTTTACCATTTGCCACCCAGCCTTTTTTTCCCTTGGGAGTTGCGCATCCCGAGGGTCATCTTATTTTAACCCCCCCGGGCCAGTGCTTGTCTAAGTGTTGGTCCAAACTGTCAGCCGCCGGTGGCTACCAGGGGCAACTCTGGGCTGGCCTACCGGAAGTTTAGACAATCCGGTGTGCCCTGAGAATGAGATATGTGCAGCTCCCATCAGGATGTCGGCACATCGGGCGGTGTTGCTGGTTTAGTTTTACCCTGTCGAAATGTCTTGTTGTACCGGGATACCGAGTCTGATCGGAACGTCTCGGGTGGAGGTCTATTCCTTCGTTGACCGTGAGAGCTTGTTATGGGCTAAGTTGGGACACCCTGCAGGGATTTGATCTTTCGAAAGCCGTGCCCGCGGTTATGGGCAGATGGGAATTTGCTAATGTCCGGTTGTAGAAAACCTGAAGTCGACCTTAATTAAATGAATCAACCGCGTGTGTAACCGTGATGGTCTCTTTCCGGCGGTGTCCGGGAAGTGAACACGGTTGTTGGAGTTATGCTTGCCGTAGGTAGTCTAGGATCACTTCTTGATCATACTTTTATCGACCGCGCTTTGCCTTCTCTTCTCGCTCTCTTTTGCGAATATGTTAGCCACCATATATGCTAGTCGCTTGCTGCAGCTCCACCTCATACATTTACCTTACCCATGAGCTTAAATAGTCTTGATCGCGAGGGTGCGAGATTGCTGAGTCCCCGTGGCTCACAGATACTTCCAAAACCAGTTTGCAGGTGTCGTTGAGACCGTGCAGATGACGCAACCAAGCTCAGGAGGAGCTCGTTGAAGATCTTGTCCTTTATGTTGTTTCGTTCTAGTTGATCCGTAGTGGGGCTCAGTTGGGGTCGATCGGGGACCTTTGTCGCATTTGGGGTTCTTCTTTCATTTTGGCTCCGTAGTCGGGCCTTGATTGTATCTGATTGATGTAATGCTTTATTCATGTATTTGTGTGAAGTGGCGATTGTAAGCCAACTATGTATCTCTTTCCCTTATTATATTACATGGGTTGTGTGAAGATTACCTCACTTGCGACATATGCCTTCAATGCGATTATGCCTCTAAGTCGTGCCTCGACACGTGGGAGATATAGTCGCATCGAGGGTGTTACACGGTAGGACATCATCATAATGTGCACAATGTGACCAAGGAGTTGATCACGGGATGATGTGTTACGGAACGAGTAAAGAGACTTGCCAGTAACGAGATTGAACAAGGTATCGGCATACCGACGATCGAATCTCGGGCAAGTACTATACAGGTAGACAAAGGGAATTGTATACGGGATTGACTGAATCCTTGACATCGTGGTTCATCCGATGAGATCATCATGGAACATGTGGGAGCAAACATGGGTATCCAGATCCCGCTGTTGGTTATTGACCAGAGAGACGTCTCTGTCATGTCTGCATGATTCCCGAGCCCGTAGGGTCTACACACTTAATGTTCGATGATGCTAGGGTTATAGGGAAAGTATGTACGCGGTTATCGAATATTGTTCGGAGTCCCGGATGAGATCCTGTAGGTCACGACGAGTTCCGGAATGGTCTGGAGGTGAAGATTGATATATTGGACGAAGGGTTTTGGAGTCCGAAAGTGTTCCGGAGGTACCGGGTGATGACCAACATGATCGAAAGGTGTTTCGGGAGCCCCGGCAAGTGTTGGAGGGCTTCATGGGCCAAGGGAAGGGGGCAAACCAGCCCACTAAGGGGTTGTGCGCCCCCTCACCTATTCCCACATGACCAAGGGGTTTGGGGCGCCCCATCTAGGGTTCCCACCTCCTGGCTTGGGGGCCAAGTCACCCAAGGGGGAGATCCCATCTGCCCTGGCCGCCGCCCCCCTAGGGGAAACCCTAGGGCGCCTCCCCTTTCCCTTGCCCCTATATATAGTAGAGGTTTTGGGGCTGCACAACACGCGAGTCTCTCTTTCTCCCAAGGCGCAGCCCTACTTCTCTCCCTCCTCGTCTCTTGTAGTGCTTGGCGAAGCCCTGCTGGAGTACCGCACTCCTCCACCACCACCACGCCGTCATGCTGCTGCTGGATGGAGTCTTCCCCAACCTCTTCCTCTCTCCTTGCTGGATCAAGGCGTGGGAGACGTCACCGGGTTCTACGTGTGTTGAACGCGGAGGCGCCGTTGTTCGGCGCTTAGATCGGAATTGACCGCGATCTGAATCGCTGCGTGTACGACTCCACAAACCGCGTTCTTGTAACGCTTCCGGTTAGCGATCTTCAAGGGTATGAAGATGCACTCCCTCTCTCTCGTTGCTAGTATCTCCTAGATTGATCTTGGTGACACGTAGGAAAAATTTTAAATTTCTGCTACGATCCCCAATAGTGGCATCATGAGCTAGGTCTATGCGTAGTTTCTATGCACGAGTAGAACACAAGTTGTTGTGGGCGTCGATTTTGTCAATTTACTTGCTGTTACTAGTCTTATCTTGATTCGGCGGCATCGTGGGATGAAGCGGCCTGGACCGACCTTACACGTACACTTACGTGAGACAGGTTCCACCGACTGACATGCACTAGTTGCATAAGGTGTCTAGCGGGGGTCTGTCTCTCCCACTTTAGTCGGATCGGATTCGATGAAAAGGGTCCTTATGAAGGGTAAATAGAAATTGGCATATCACATTGTGGTTTTGGCGTAGGTAAGAAACGTTCTTGCTAGAAACCCATAGCAGCCACGTAAAACATGCAACAACAATTAGATGACGTCTAACTTGTTTTTGCAGGGTTTGCTATGTGATGTGATATGGCCAAAAGGATGTCATGAATGATATATGTGATGTATGAGATTGATCATGTTCTTGTAATAGGAATCACGACTTGCATGTCGATGAGTATGACAACCGGCAGGAGCCATAGGAGTTGTCTTAATTTTTTTATGACATGTGTGTCAATGAAAACGCCATGTAATTACTTTACTTTATTGCTAACCGTTAGCCATAGTAGTAGAAGTAATAGTTGGCGAGGCAACTTCATGAAGACACGATGATGGAGATCATGGTGTCATGCCGGTGAAGATGGTGTTCATGCCGCGCCTCGAAGATGGAGATCAAAGGCGCAAGATGATATTGGCCATATCATGTCACTTTATGATTTGCATGTGTTGTTTGTCATGTTTACATCTTATTTGCTTAGAACAATGGTAGCATAAATAAGATGATCCCTCGCAATAATTTCAAGAAAGTGTTCCCCTAACTGTGCACCATTGCTAAGGTTCGTTGTTCCGAATCACCACGTGATAATCGGGTGTGATAGGTTCTAACGTTCGCATACAACGGGTGTAAGCTAGATTTACACACGCAATACACTTAGGTTAACTTGACGAGCCTAGCATGTACAGACATGGCCTCGGAACATGGAAGACCGAAAGGTCGAACATGAGTCGTATAGTGGATACGATCAACATGAAGATGTTCACCGATGATGACTAGTCCTTCTCACGTGATGATCGGACACGGCTTAGTTGACTCGGATCATGTATCACTTAGATGACTAGAGGGATGTCTATCTAAGTGGGAGTTCATTGAATAATTTAGATGAACTTAATTATCATGAACATAGTCAAAAAGGTCTTTGCAAATTATGTCGTAGCTCATGCTTTGGTTCTACTGTTTTGGATATGTTCCTAGAGAAAATTTAGTTGAGAGTTGACAGTAGCAATTATGCGGACCGGGTCCGTGAACTGAGGAGTGTCTTCATTGCTGCACAGAAGGGTTATGTCCTTAATGCACCACTCAGTGTGTTGAACCTCGAGCATCATCTGTAGATGTTGGGAAACATCTGACATACACGTTTTGATGACTACGTGATAGTTCAGTGCGTGATGCTAACGGTTTAGAATTGTGGCACCAAAGACGTTTTGAAATGTCGCAGAACATATGAGATGTTCCAAAGACTGAAATTGGGATTTCAGACTAGTGCCCACGTCAAGAGGTATGAGACCTCTAACAAGTTTCTTAAGCCTGCAAACCAAGGGAGAAAAGCTCAATAGTTGAGCATGTGCTCAGATTGTCTGAGTACTACAATCGCTTGAATCGAGTGGGAGTTAATCTTCCAGATGAGATAGTGATGATTCTCCATAGTCACTGCCACCAAGCTATCCGAGCTTCGTGATGAACTATAACATATCAGGGATAGACATGATGATCCTTGAGCAACTCGCAATGTTTGACACCGCGAAAGTAGAAATCAAGTAGGAGCATCAATTGTTGATGGTTAAACCACTAGTTTCAAGAAGGGCAAGGGAAAGAAGGGATACTTCATGAGACAGCAAATCAGTTGCTGCTCTAGTGAAGAAACCCAAGGTTGAACCAAACCCGAGACTAAGTGCTTCTGTAATGAGGGGAACGGTCACTGAAGCAGAACTGCCCTAGATACTTGGTAGATGAGAAGGCTGGCAAGGTCGACAGAAGTATTTTGGATATACGTTATATTAATGTGTACTTTACTAGTACTCCTAGTAGCACCAGGGTATTAAAATACCGGTTCAGTTGCTAAGTGTTAGTAACTCGAAATAAAAGGCTATGGAATAAACGGACACTAGCTGAAGGTGAGATGACGATATGTGTTGGAAGTGTTTCCAAGGTTGATGTGATCAAGCATCGCATGCTCCCTCTACCATCGAGATTGGAGTTAAACCTAAATAATTGTTATTTGGTGTTTGCGTTGAGCATAGACATGATTGGATTATGTTTATCGCAATACAGTTATTCATTTAAGGAGAATAATGGTTACTCTGTTTATTTGAATAATACCTTCAATGGTCTTGCACCTAAAATGAATGGTTTATTGAATCTTGATCGTAGTGATACACATATTCATGCCAAAAGATATAAGATAGTAATGATAGTACCACATACTTGTGGCACTGCCATTTGAGTCATGTTGGTATAAAACGCATGAAGAAGCTCCATGTTGATGGATCTTTGGACTCACTCGTTTTTGAAAAGATTGAGACATGCGAACCATGTCTAATGGTAGATATGCATGAAGAAACTCCATGCAGATGGATCGTTTGGACTCAATTGATTTTGAATCACTTGAGACATGCAAATCATACCACATGGGCAAGATGACTGAAAGGCCTCGTTTTCAGTAAGATGGAACAAGAAAGCAACTTGTTGGAAGTAATACATTTTGATGTGTGCAGTCCAATAAGTCTTGAGGCATGCAGTGGATATCGTTATGTTCTTACTTCACAGATGATTTGAGTAGATGCTGAGTATATTTACTTGATGAAACACAAGTCTGAATTATTGAAAGGTTTAAGTAATTTCAGAGTGAAGTTGAAGATCGTCGTGACAAGATGATAAAATGTCTATGATATGATCGTAAAGATGAATATCTGAGTTACGAGTTTGGCACACAATTAAGACATTGTGGAAATTGTTTCACAACTAATACCGCCTGGACCACCATAGTGTGATGGTGTGTCTGAACATCATAACTGCACCCTATTGGATATGGTGCATACCATGATGTCTCATATCGAATTACCACTATCGTTTATGGGTTAGGCATTAGAGACAACCGCACTCACTTTAAATAGGGCACCACACAATTCCGTTGAGACGACACCGTATGAACTATGGTTTAGAGAAACCTAAGCTGTCGTTTCTTAAAAGTTTGGGGCTGCAATGCTTATGTGAAAAAGTTTCAGGCTGATAAGCTCGAACCCAAAGCGGATAAATGCATCTTCATAGAATACCCAAAAATAGTTGGGTATACCTCCTATTTCAGATCCGGAAGCAAAAGTGATTGTTTCTAGAAATGGGTCCTTTCTCGAGGAAAAGTTTCTCTCGAAAGAATTGAGTGGGATGATGGTGGAAACTTGATGAGGTTATTGAACCGTCACTTCAACTAGTGTGTAGCAGGGCACAGGAAGTTGTTCCTGTGGCACCTACACCAATTGAGTGGAAGCTTATGATAGTGATCATGAAACTTCGGATCAAGTCACTACCAAACATCATAGGTCGACAAGGATGTGTACTACTTCAGAGTGGTACGTAATGCTGTCTTGGAAGTCATGTTGCTAGACAACAATGAACCTACGAGCTATGGAGAAGCGATGGTGGGCCTGGATTCCGACGAATGGCTTGAGGCCATAAAATCCGAGAGAGGATCCATGTATAAAACAAAGTATAGACTTTGAAAGAACTACTTGATGGTCGTAAGGCTGTTGGGTGCAGATGGATTTTAAAAAGGAAGACAGACAATGATGGTAAGTGTCACCATTAAGAAAGCTCGACTTGTCGTTAAGATGTTTCCCGACAAGTTCAAGGAGTTGACTATGATGAGACTTTCTCACTCGTAGCGATGCTAAGAGTTTGCTGGAATTATGTTAGCAGTTACTGCATTATTTATGAAATCTTGCAGATAGGATGTCAAAACATTGTTTCCTCGACGTTTTTCTTGAGGAAAGGTTGTATGTGATACAAACAGAAGGTTTTGTCAATCCTGAAAGATTCTAACAAGTATGCAAAGCTCCAGCAATCCTTCTAAGGACTGGAGTAAGCATCTCGGAATTGGAATATATGCTTTGATGAGATGATCAAAGATTTTGGGTTTATACAAAGTTTATGAGAAACTTGTATTTACAAAGGAGAGAGTGGGAGCACTATAGATTTTTTGATGAGTATATGTTGTTAACATATTGTTGATCAAAAATGATGTAGAATTTCTGGAAAGCATGCAGGGTTATTTGAAAAGTGTTTTTCGATGGAAAACCTGGATTAAGCTACTTGAACATTGAGCATTAAGATCTATAAGGATAGATCAAAAACGCTTAATAGTACTTGTCGGATTTCGGGTTCCGGCAGACCCTTGAGGTTCGAACAATGGGGTGCGCGCGGAGATTTCGCCTCCTACCTACCTGCACCCCTCCGCCATGCTAGGATCTAAACTAAGGAAAGAACAACACAAGAGACACAGGGTTTATACTGGTTCGGGCCACCGTTGTGGTGTAATACCCTACTCCAGTGTGTAGTGTGGTGGATTGCCTCTTGGGCTGATGATGATGAACAATACAAGGAAGAACAGCCTCGCGAGGGTCTGTTCTTGGCTGGGGCGATGAACTGCTCGGAGGTGTTCAGTCACCTTTCTCTCTCTCTCTCTCTCTCTCTCTCTCTCTGCTTTCCTCCAACTGACCTGATCTCGACCCCAGCTCGTTTCCGGGTTGGCTGGTTCTCGATCCCCTATCCCCTAGGGGTGACTAGTCCTATTTATAGAGGCCCTGGTCCTCTCCCCAAATATTGAGCGGGAAGGGAGCCAACAATGGCGGGCTAATTTGAAGGGGGACAGCAAGTATCAGCTATCCTGACAAAAGTAGTCTTCGCCTATGCAAAGCTCTAGTGATGACGCCGTCTTGGGCTCCACGGTGACCTCCATCTCGTAGTCCTCCTGGTCTTGGTCTCGTTGCACCGAAATGGCAACCTTTGCCTGATGCCTCGGTACTCCGCGGCTGCGCTTGCCCCCTTTGCACCAAAGAGGAAAGGAGGACGCTGCGCGGACTGGCACCCGCCTGGCGCCTTGAGTCGTCATGGTTTGCGTCATGGGCACCTCATGAGGTACCCCGCCTTGATCTCTCCGCCTCCTCGTGAGCCAGCCTGACGAGGCCATGCCTGAGGAAGCTTCGCGTCGTCCGCCCCGCGAGGCTTGGCCCCTCGTGAGGGTCTTGGGTTTGTGTTGGTGAAGATGGGCCGTGCTGGGCCCCCCTTTGAGCCACGCCGCAGGCCGCAGGCAGGCAAGTCTGGGGACCCCCGTTCCCAGAATGCCGACAGTAGCCCCTGGGCCCAAGGCGCGCCCGGACTTGGCTGTGTAGGGAGGCGAAAGGGAAAGAGCGAAGCGCCGCGGGCCCTAACAGCCTGCGGCCTTGGGCGCCGCATGGCGGTTGATTGGACGTGGGCGTCTCGACTTCCCCACGACGCCTCAGCAACTGCACGGATTTGACAAGTCCCTGCATGCAAAAAACGGGTCATGATTACCTGCGATCGTGGGGGCCGTCGGTTGGCCCTCGCCAGCTATAAGTACTGATCGACGCGCGTCCTTCCAGTTTTATCTCCCCTCGCTTCTCCTTCTTCTTCATGGCCCCGTCAAGCAGGTTCTCGGCTGCGGAGAAGGGGGAGGCTTGCCAGGCTGGGTGTGCCTCTCCTCCGCCCATGCGCGGCCGAGGGCGCCCCCGCAAACATCCTGTGGCCACCACGGCAGCTCCCCGCGGCCGCAGAGACGCTTTCCAGCACGGTGGCGGGCGGATTACTGCGACCAGGGGTGCGCTCTGGCTGCGCGTCCCCCCATGTCGTGCTTCCGCGCTGCCAAGGTGCTGCCGGAGTTCATCGTGTGGTCGGCGGAGCCGACTAGCACCCGGCTTCCTCTTCCTTGCTTCCTCCTCGGCGAGCTCCCGGGCGGCCTCTAGCTTCAGGCCGACGGCTGCTGCAGCCGGGCCTCATGGGTTTCACTGGAGGTCTCCGCAGCCAGGAGTCTGGCCCTGGCCCGCGGTTGGCAGTCATTTGCCCATGCGCGCGGCCTGGGCCGTCGGTGCACCCTACACTTCAAGTTCGACGGTGATGCCACCCTCTACGTGAGGGTGTTTGGGGAAGATGGTCGCCGCGCAGGGTGCTGCCCCGAGGGTGATGACCGCGGTTGGGAACCCGGCTCCAGTGATGATGGAGAGGGCAGCGCTCGCGTGGCTGGCGGCGCTCAGGGTTCCTCAAGCTTCTCCGGTTCTTCTTCAGGCGGCGACTCTTCTAGCGGTGGCCGTGGTCAGCCTCCACGTCGTCGCATCTGCTTGGGAGGTGGTAGCGTGTCCGCCCACCGTCGCGCCCTGGTGAAGCGCGAGAGGGAGTCCGCCTGAGCTCCGGAGGCAGCTCGGGCTTCCCTGCGGGCCGGTGCAAGGCGAGCTGCACCAGATTTGTTCTTCCTTTTCCTTTTTCCTGCGTAACAAGGACAGTAGTGTGGTGCCCCGCGGGGGCGTGTATGAGTTATTGCTATTAATCATTGTTTTGCTTTCTTTATCGTACCTTCCGGCTACGTGCCCACGCGTGGATGGTTCCCGGCCCCAGCAGTGGGGGCGACCGACCCAGGCCCTGCGTCTGTGTCGCGGTGCCCAAGGGGACGGACTGGAGGGGTGCTCCTGCAAGGGGCCCAGGTCGCGAACCCTTTGAATGACTAGGATAGGGACTCTCGCGAGGGCGCCCAGCTGCCCCCCCCCCTCGCGAGGCTTTGCACCAGAGAAATCAAGGTAGGAGAATGAAAGGTCGAAGAACCGCAAGCCAAAGACGGCAACAACTTTAATAAAACTTCGAATGAGAAGGAACAAGCCAACTGCGGAAAGCAAATGAAAAGCCGCGTCCGGCACCTAATCTAGTCTTCGACGTCTTCTCACCAGCGCGGAGCTAAGTGCTGCCACTGGGCGTGGGAGGGAGCCCCAGGGCCTGAGGCCGGCACTCCTGAGACTCCGGGGCGTGTAGAGCCCCAACTCATTATTACGTGAGAGTGTCACGGGCGGCGAGCTTCACAGGCGTTGGCCTTCTTCACAGGCTCCGGGCCTTTTCCGAAGCGCGATAGCTTCACAGGCTCTGGGCCTTTTCCAAAACGTGATAGCTTCACAGGCACTCGCCTTGCTTCACAGGCTCTGGGCCTTTTCCAAAACGCGATAGCTTCACAGGCACTCGCCTTGCTTCACAGGCTCTGGGCCTTTTCCAAAACGCGATAGCTTCACAGGCACTCGCCTTGCTTCACAGGCTCTGGGCCTTTTCCAAAACGCGATAGCTTCACAGGCACTCGCCTTGCTTCACAGGCTCTGGGCCTTTTCCAAAACGCGATAGCTTCACAGGCACTCGCCTTGCTTCACAGGCTCTGGGCCTTTTCCAAAACGCGATAGCTTCACAGGCACTCGCCTTGCTTCACAGGCTCTGGGCCTATTTAGGGGTAGAACCTCCGGAGGTGCTGGATGTTCCATGCATTCTGGACCGGCACTCCCTCCTGAGTCTCCAAGCGCGCGGAGCCGGGCCTGGAAACATGAACAACCTTGAACGGGCCCTCCCACATGGGAGAGAGCTTGTGCAGTCCCTCCCTGGAGAGAACCCGCCTGAGCACGAGGTCTCCTACCTCGAGAGTCCCGGGGCGGATGTTGCGGTAGTGATATCGCCGCAGCGCCTGTTGGTACCTCGCCGCTCGCAGCGCGGCTTCTCGGCGATGCTCCTCCCCAAGCACGAGGTCCATCCCCCGCATGGCGTCCTGCTGCGCCTCGTCGAACGCCAGGACCCGCGCGGAGCTACGTCTCACCTCGTGAGGGAGGACCGCTTCCGCTCCGTAGACCAGGAAGAACGGGGTCTCTCCAGTCGGCTTGGTCGCAGTGGTGTGGATGGACCATAGCACGGACTAAAGCTCGTCGTACCAACCTCTGCCGCAGGCCTCCAGCTTCTTCTTGAACGTCCTGGTCTTGAGGCCCCTCAGGACCTCCGTGTTTGCCCGCTCGGCCTGGCCGTTGCTTCGGGGGTGCGCCACTGAAGCGTAGCATATCTGCGTTCCAAGGTTAGCACAGTATGTTTTGAACAGGTTACTGGTGAACTGCGAACCATTGTCCGTGATGATGCGATTCGGCACCCCAAACCGGCTCACGATGCCCTTGATGAACTTGACCGTGGAACCCGCGGGAATGGTGCGGACAGCCTCTACTTCATCCCACTTGGTGAACTTGTCCATGGCAACGTAAAGGTAGCGGTAGCCCCCTGGCGCCCGAGGAAACGGGCCCAAGATGTCCAACCCCCAGACTGTGAATGGCCACGAAAGGGGGATAGTCTGCAAGCCCCCTGCTGGCTGATGGATCTGCTTGGCGTGGAACTAGCAGGCTTCACAAGCTTTCACCAGTTCCACGGCGTCATTGAGCACGGTGGGCCAATAGAACCCACTGCGGAACGCCTTGCCGACGAGGGTCTGTGATGATGAATGATGTCCGCAGTCTCCGCCGTGTATATCTTCCAGTAGTTCCTTCCCTTGCTCCCTGGAGATGCAGCGCAGGGATACATCGTTTGGTCGCTTCCGGTAGAGCTCTCCATCTTTGATGCAGTATGCCGTGGGCTGGCGTGCCACTAGCTCTGCTTCCTCCTCCTTCTCCGGCAGGGTCCCTTGTGTTAAGTAGCTCCGGAGCTCCGCGATCCAACATCCCTCCTGAGGTTCCATCGTCAGGAGCAGGCGTGCTCCCGAGGCCGGGCCACAGGCCGGAGCTCCTGAGGCAGGTGGCTGGGGGAGCTCCTCCCGGGGCTGAGCCATGTTTGATAATGACGGCAGGGCTGAAGGCTTGAAGAGCCGCTCCTCGAAAACGCCAGGCTCCTGAGGTAACTGCCTGAACGCGCGTTTGGCGATGTCATCGGCTTCCTGATTGGTGCCACGGCGCACATGCTGCAACTCCAACCCCCAGAACTGCTTCTCCATCCTGCGGACCTCCGCAAGGTAGGATTCCATGTGCTCATCCTTCGGCTCGTACACCTTGTTGGAGAAGTTGACAAGAAGCTGTGAATCGCCCTTGATGGTGAGGCGTTTCACCCCCAGGGCAGCCGCGGCCTTCAAGCCCGCTATTAGACCTTCATACTCCGCTATGTTGTTGAAGACCTTTTCACCTTGCTGGAAACAGAGCTGCATGGCGTAATAGAGCTTGTCCTGAGTGGGCGATATAAGCACCGCCCCAGCCCCAGCGCCGTGCCTGGAGAACGCCCCATCGGAGTACATGACCCAGCCTTCTGGTGCCTCGCTTCCCGGGGACAGGGACCGATCCTCGTCGGCCTTGAGGCCTGGCGCCTCTGTCCGTTCTGCCACAAAATCCGCCAACGCTGCTCCCTTCATGACTCTGGTTGTGCTGAATTCGAGCTGAAACGCTTGCAGCTCTATGTTCCACTCGGCAACCCTTCCAGCTGAATTGGGGCTCCTGAGCACTCTCTCCAGGGGGTATGACGAGACGACCTTGATGGGGTGACCCTGAAAATAGTGCCGCAGCTTGCGCGAGGCCACCAGCAGCGCGAGGAGGAGTTTCTGAGGCATGGGGTACCATGCCCTTGCATCCCGCAACACCGTGCTGACGAAGTACACTGGGTGCTCAACGAGGTGGAGTGCGTCAGTGTTGGTGGCTCCCTTCGGAGACCTTGGCGCCTCTTGAGGCAGTGAGGACTCCTGAGACTGGCCATCTGGGAGTGGGGCCTCTTCTGCTTCCGGTGCACCCCTCTGCGGCGGCTGATCCTCCTCAGCCGCTGTAGCGGTTTCTGTGGGCCTTCCCCGTTTCTGTTCCGCCTCGTCCTGGGCCGCTGCTGCGGTTTTGATTCGACGCTCCTCTCTGACTGCCACCAAGGCTGCGCTGGCGGAGTAGGGAGTGGCGGCGAGGTAAAGCACCAGGGGCTCTTGAGGGCGTGGAGCCACCATGACCGGTGGACTGGTCAGGTATCTCTTGAGATCCTGGAACGCCTTGTCGGCCTCTTCAGTCCACTCGAAGGGCCCCTTTTTCTTCATTAGCTGGAAGAAAGGTAGCGCTCGCTCCCCCAACTTGGAGATGAAGCGCCCTAGCACGGTCACGCGCCCCGTGAGCTTCTGCATTTCTCTGCGGGTCTTTGGCGGGCTCATGTCTTCCACTGCCTTGACCTTCTCCGGGTTAGCCTCGATGCCTCAGTGGGACATGAGGAAACCCAAGAGCTTGCCCGAGGGGACTCCGAACACACACTTCTCTGGGTTGAGCCGTAGGTTCACTGTGTTGAGGCTCGCGAAGGTTTCCTGCAGGTCTTGTATCAAGGTCCTGGCCTCCCGAGATTTTACCATGATGTCATTGACGTAAGCTTCGACATTCTTCCCGAGCTATGGGCCCAGGGTGATGTGCATCAGCCGCTGAAAGGTCGCCCCTGCGTTACGCAGCCCGAATGGCATGCGTGTGTAGCAGTACACCCCACACGGGGTTAGGAAGGCTGTCTTCTTGACGTCTTCTACCGCCATCTTGATCTGGTGATACCCAGAGAAGGCATCCAGGAAGCATAACAGGTCGCATTCCGCAGTGGAATCGACGATCTGGTCGATGTGGGGGAGCGGGAACGGATCTTGCGGGCACGCTTTGTTGAGGTTGGTGAAGTCGACACACATGCGCTCCTTCCCTCCCTTCTTTGGCACAATGACAGGGTTGGCCAACCAATCTGGGTATCGGACCTCGCGAATGACCCCAGCGGCCTCTAATTTGCGGGTCTCTTGGACGATGAAGGCCTGCTTTTCTGTGGACTGCCGCCTGGCCTTCTGCTTCACAGGGCGCACGTTGGGGCACACGTTGAGGTGATGCTCAATTACACTCCTGGGGATCCCTGCCAACTGGTCTGGCTCCCAAGCGAATACCTTCTTGTTTGCGCGCAGGAACCCGACCAGGGCCTCTTCCTGCTCGGGTTTGAGGTGGGCGCCTATGGTGAAAGTGGCGTTGGTGGACCCGTCCTCATCGACGGGTATCTACTTGGTTTCTGCCTTGTCTTGGGTGAACAACTGCTTCTTCTTGGCGGGCGCAGCTCCCTTGAGCTCGGGGGCCTCCAAATCGGCGGGCTGTGCCGACGCCGCTATCTTGAAGATGAGCTTGAGCACCCGCAGAGCGTCCCCGGTGTCCCCGTGCATGGTGAGGACACCGCTGCTCCCGGGCATCTTCATGAGGTTGTACGTTGGGTGCGTCGCTGCCATGAACTGGGCCAGCGCTGGGTAGCCGAGGATGGCGTTGTAGGGGAGGCCGATGGGGGCGATGTTGAAGTCGATCAGCTCCATGCGGAAGTTGTCGTAGGTGCCGAAGGTTACTGGGAGCCGGATCTGTCCCAAGGAGCTGGACGATCCGCCCCCAACGCCTGAGAAGGGCCGGATGGGTCGCAGCCGTTCCTGGGGTATGCAGAGGAGATTGAAGGCCTCGACCGAGAGCATGCTGAGGCCCGCGCCGCCATCAATGAGGGTTCTGGTGACGGCCACCTGGCAGATGGTGGGGGTGCACAGCATGGGGAGCGCACCCGAGCAGGCCGAGTTGGAGGGGTGGTCCTCCGAGCTGAAGGTCAGGCCGGTCTCGGGCGCCGCCCGATCCAGGGGAGCCCCCTGCCGCGTGGAAGCGGCGCTGACCCGGTGGATGAACGGCTTGACGTGGTGACTTGTGGGCGGCACCTGCGAGCCGCCCAAGAGGGCCGCGACGACCGGGGGTGTTGACGCAGCGCGATAGACGGGGGAGAGGTTGCGGGGCTCCATGGACGCGCGGAGCGCGCGGAGCAAAGAACCAGCTGGGGTGAGCGTGGGAATTGCGGTGCGGCCGCCTTGCCGCACGGACAGATGCCGGGACGATGCTTGCTGCCCATCCCCCGCCGGGTCGGTGGCGGCGTTGACGGCAGGTGACGGGGAACGGCGTGGATGCCCACCGACAGGGGCCGTCTGGGCGATGTGGGAAGCGAGTGCGGCCCGACGCTCGGCGCGAGCCCGACGAGCATCATACATGGGCGTGATGGTCGGAGGAGAACGGGGCGGTGGAAGACGAATTCCTGGCGCGCCAAATGTCGGATTTCGGGTTCCGCCAGACCCTTGAGGTTCAAACACTGGGGTGCGCGCGGAGATTTCGCCTCCTACCTACCTGCACCCCTCCGCCATGCTAGGATCTAAACTAAGGAAGGAACAACACAAGAGACACAGGGTTTATACTGGTTCGGGCCACCGTTGTGGTGTAATACCCTACTCTAGTGTGTAGTGTGGTGGATTGCCTCTTGGGCTGATGATGATGAACAATACAAGGAAGAACAGCCTCGCGAGGGTCTGTTCTTGGCTGGGGCGATGAACTGCTCGGAGGAGTTCAGTCACCTTTCTCTCTCTCTCTCTCTCTCTCTCTCTCTCTGCTTTCCTCCAACTGACCTGATCTCGACCCCAGCTCGTTTCCGGGTTGGCTGGTTCTCGATCCCCTATCCCCTGGGGGTGACTAATCCTATTTATAGACGCCCTGGTCCTCTCCCCAAATATTGAGCGGGGAGGGAGCCAACAATGGCGGGCTAATTTGAAGGGGGACAGCAAGTATCAGCTATCCTGACAAAAGTAGTCTTCGATGTGCAAAGCTCTGGTGATGACGCCGTCTTGGGCTCCACGGTGACCTCCGTCTCGTAGTCCTCCTGGTCTTGGTCTCGTTGCACCGAAATGGCAACCTTTGCCTGATGCCTCGGTACTCCACGGCTGCGCTTGCCCCCTTTGCACCAAAGAGGAAAGGAGGACGCTGCGCGGACTGGCACCTGCCTGGCGCCCTGAGTCATCATGGTTTGTGTCATGGGCACCTCGTGAGGTACCCCGCCTTGATCTCTCCGCCTCCTCGTGAGCCAGCCTAACGAGGCCGTGCCTGAGGAAGCTTCGCGTCGTCCGCCCCGCGAGGCTTGGCCCCTCGCGAGGGTCTTGGGTTTGTGTTGGTGAAGATGGGCCGTGCTGGGTCCCCCTTTGAGCCACGCTGCAGGCTGCAGGCAGGCAAGTCTGGGGACCCCGTTCCCAGAACACCGACAGTACTTTCAAATGAATACATACCATGACAAGATTTTGAAGGAGTTGAAATAGATCAGCAAAGAAGGAGTTCTTGGCTGTGTTACAAGGTGTGAGTATTGAGTAAGACTCAAGACCTGACCACGACAGAAGAGAGAGAAAGGACGAAGGTCGTCCCCTATGCTTTAGACGTAGGCTCTATAGTATGCTATGCTGTGTACCGCACCTGAAGTGTGCCTTGCCATGAGTCAGTCAAGGGGTACAAGAGTGATCCGGGAATGGATCACATGACAGCGGTCGAACTTATCCTTAGTAACTGGTGGACTAAGGAATTTTCTCGATTATGGAGGTGGTAAAAGAGTTCGTCGTAAAGGGTTACGTCGATACAAACTTTGACACTAATCCGGATGACTCTGAGGAGTAAACTGGATTCGTATAGTAGAGCAGTTATTTGGAATAGCTCCAAGTAGCGCGTGGTAGCTGCATCTACAAGATGCCATAGAGATTTGTAAAGCACACATAGATCTGAAAGGTTCACACCCATTGACTGATAAACCTCTCTCACAAGCAAGATATGAACAAACCCCATGGGTGTTGGATTCATTACAATCACATAGTGATGTGAACTAGATTATTGACTCTAGTGCAAGTGGGAGACTGTTGGAAATATGCCCTAGAGGCAATAATAAAATGGTTATTATTGTATTTCCTTGTTCATGATAATTGTCTATTGTTCATGCTATAATTGTATTAACCAGAAACCGTAATACATGTGTGAATACATAGACCACAACATGTCCCTAGTAAGCCTCTAGTTGACTAGCTCGTTGATCAATAGATGGTCATGGTTTCCTGACCATGGACATTGGATGTCATTGATAACGGGATCACATCATTAGGAGAATGATGTGATGGACAAGACCCAATCCTAAGCCTAGCACAAGATTGTATAGTTCATCTGCTAAAGCTTTTCTAATGTCAAGTATCATTTCCTTAGACCATGAGAGTGTGCAACTCCCGGATATCGTAGGAATGCTTTGGGTGTACCAAACGTCACAACGTAACTGGGTGGCTATAAAGGTGCACTCGTGGTTCATCCGATGAGATCATCGTGGAACATGTGGGAGCCAACATGGGTATCCAGATCCCGCTGTTGGTTATTGACCAGAGAGATGTCTCGGTCATGTCTGCATGATTCCCGAGCCCGTAGGGTCTACACACTTAAGGTTCGATGCCACTAGGGTTATAGGGAAAGTATGTACGCGGTTACCGAATGTTGTTCGCAGTCCCGGATGAGATGCCGGACGTCACGAGGAGTTCTGGAATGGTCCAGAGGTGAAGATTGATATATTGGACGAAGGGTTTTGAAGTCCGGAAGTGTTCCGGAGGTGCCGGGTGATGACCAGCATGACCGAAAGGTGTTTCGGGTGCCCCGGCAAGTGTTGGGGGGCTTCATGGGCCAAGGGAAGGGGGCAAACCAGCCCACTAAGGGGATGTGTGCCCCCCTCACCTATTCCCACGTGACCAGGGGGTTTGGGGTGCCCCATCTAGAGTTCCCACCTCCTGGCTTGGGGGGCAAGTCACCCAAGAGGGAGATTCCATCTGCCCTGGCCGCCGCCCCCCCTAGGGGAAACCCTAGGGCGCCTCCCCTTGCCCTTGCCCCTATATATAGTGGAGGTTTTGGGGCTGCACAACACGCGAGTCTCTCTCTCTCCCAAGGCGCAGCCCTACTTCTCTCCCTCCTCTTCTCTCGTAGTGCTTGGCGAAGCCCTGCTGGAGTACCGCGCTCCTCCACCACCACCACGTCGTCATGCTGCTGCTATACAGAGTCTTCCCCAACCTCTCCCTCTCTCCTTGCTGGATCAAGGCATGGGAGACGTCACCGGGATGTACGTGTGTTGAACGCGGAGGCGCCGTTGTTCGGCGCTTAGATCGGAATTGACCATGATCTGAATCGCCGCGTGTACGACTCCACCAGCCGCGTTCTTGTAACGCTTCCGCTTAGCAATCTTCAAGGGTATGAAGATGCACTCCCTCTCTCTCGTTGCTAGTATCTGCTAGATTGATCTTGGTGACACGTAGGAAATTTTTTAAATTTCTGCTACGATCCCCAACACATGCTGCCTCGGCAACTGCACGACTTGACAAGTTCCTACGACATGCAAGGAAAACCATCATTACCTGCGATCGTGGGAGATGCCGGTTGGCCTTCTCTTTCTATAAATGGGGAGGGGGCGGAGCCCCCGTCGCCCATCTCTTCCTCGCTTGCTTGCTTCTTCCTCCTTGCTCCACTACTAACAACAATGGCGCCCATCAGAAAGTTTTCTACTGAAGAGAAAGGAAAGGCTCCCCGTGATGATCTAGGGCCTCTTCCACCGAAGAAAGGTCGATCCATCCCCGTGATGAAGCGGCGATGCAGGTGGTGTTGAGGCCTTGGTGCGAGCGGCCTCCCCCGGGGTACCCGCTGCCCTTGTACGCCCGAGCCGAGGGCTCGGGAGGATGAAGTGACGAGTAGCGCCACCCATGCCACATCCGGGGTTGCCGCGCCACGACGATGCATGCCGTCGCCCCTGTGGTTCACGCCACGGACTCCTCGCGTGAGTTGGTGCTGTGGGCGCCGATGACTCCAAGCTCCTGGATCCGCTTCCTGCGGTTCTTCTCCAACGTGATGCCGCCGAGGGGGACTCTCGAGCTCTGGCTGCAGCATGCCGACTGCAGCGCCCTAGAGACCGGAGCGGAGATCGAAGCGGTCCCCACCGACAAGATCTTCTTGACTCATGGCTGGGGTGAGATCGCGCGGGTCTGCCGTGCGAGGGCGCCCTCGCGATCCACTTTGAGTACGACGGCGTCTCCATGTTCTTCTTCAAGGTCTTCGATGCTGAGGGCTGCCGCCTGGAGTGCTGCTCTGGATAGGAGCTTGAGGCTGACACGCGTCCCGCTCGCGGCCACTCTAGCAGCAGCAGCCCTTGGGAGTCGAGCAGCTCTCCTGAGCTCTGTCAGACTCTGGAGACGAGCGATGACAGCTAAGTGCCCCCGAGCTCTCGCCGCGCTCGGAGCAGAGCTGTGGCGTCCGGCCGTCACCGCTGCTGATCTGGATGGGGTTGGCGCCGGCCTCCCGTGGCCCACTGTTGATGATGGTGTCCACCACGGAAGGATGTAGATAGGATTCCCCTTAGTATTAGCTTTTGTTTCCTGCGAAGAATCATGAATTACCCCGTGGGGGCATGTAAGGGTCCGTAATGTCTTTTGTGCTTATCTTCCCTGTTAAGAGAATTTGGTGAACGCATGTCCCGTTAAGGGTCGGTCCCCCCTTTATTTCCCCGCGATAGCTTGTTGCTCTATGTTGACAGGTCCCAGTCCCCAGGCAGGCTACAGCCGTCGCTGGTATGCCAGGTCGCATGCCGTGGTCAAGTCCAGGAGGTGTGCGGCCCGAGGTCCAGTAAGAGCCCCTGAGGCATGATGCTCAGAAGGTCCCCCTTAGCGCTCAAGCAGCCATGGTAAGGCGAGAAAGGGAGTCGACGTGGTCGTAATGGGGTTGCGGCAAGGCGTGAGTGACCATTAGGCCCAAACATTTAGCTGATCCGAGTGCGGGACTTATCTTGTTGATCTCGTGATGACTCCTGATGTTGCGCTAGGGCTGCGCGCCTATTCATGCGGCATAGCTAGGCCGGCCCCTACGAGTTTCCCTCCCCTCATGCTCTCCTTAGTGCTCTACGTCCTCAGGTCCCGGCCCTCGAGCAAGCTCAGCCGCCGCTGGTATGCTAGGTCGTGATGCCATGGTCAAGGCCAGGGGTGAGGGCTGGAGAGCCAGTAAGAGCTCCTGGGTCGCGATGCTCAGGAGCCCCCCTTTTAACGCGCAAGCGAATTGCACGAGAGAAAAGGAGATTCGCGGTGCAGCCTGCTATTCTTCCCACGGGATCCCTGTGAATAGGCATAGGAAGAAACATGATTTGCCGTTACAGTTGTCAGCCTACCGCTGGTTGCTCTGGATGAGGTGAAGGCACTGAGGGCCTGGTGAGGTGACGTGCGCAGGGCGTGCCGCGAGCCAGAGCTCAACCGCTCAGATTTGTCGGCATGGCAGGGACGGACCCATGCACCTGCGTCGTGCCTGTGTGGAGGCCCCGAGGGAGGCGATGATCGAGCAGGTGATAGCAGTTGGCAAGTTAAGCATGGAGAGCAGGTCAACTTGGATAAATGCAGGAAGATGCGTGCCACCGGGTCCGGCCCGAGCGGCTTGGGGATGATGCATCCCGAGGGGCGCCCCCAACAAGGTAAGCTAATGATGTAAGCAAAAGGGATACATACCGCAGGGACGAACCCACACGGCCTGGGAATAATGCAGCCCGAGGGGCACTCCTAGCTAAACGAGCTTGGAAGATGTCACCTGGTTCTGTAGACGAAGTAGAGTTGGTGCAGCTGAAGGTGTGCGTTGAAGAAATGACTCCTCATGAGCCGCCAGAACCCTGAGCCTGGGAGGCTCTGGGGGCTCGGGAGGTTCCCCGAAGACCGTCTCCATCTCCTCCAGAACGGCGTGGTGCCTGGATTCCTGAGCCGCCAGGACACGTCGCATGTTGCGCTGATAGGCCGACGCCACGCTCGGCAAGCCAAAGGGCATACGAACGTAGCTGAGCGGCGGGCCCTCGCAGCGGCCCACACGCAAAGGCCAGAAATGCTCCTGAGATGCGGCCCTGTTGAGCCCTGGGACGTCGATGCAGACACGCAGCCCAGCATCCTCGCCAGGATGCGGAGCTGCGCCTTGTGGGCTGCTGTCGCCGCGCATGGCTCTTGCTTCTTGCAGTTCATGGGTGGTCTTGGTGATGAACTCCTGAGTGGTGCACACTCCTTGCCATGTGCTCTCCTGAGGGTCACGTGCCGCGAAGCACGCCTCCAAGTGGTTCCCAAGCGCCTCCCCCGTGAGGTTGGCAAGGTCGGAGGCCCTCTAGAAGAGAGCCCCCGAGCCCTGCCTGAGGAGGGCGCCGGGCGCGCCTTCCTATGCGATGGAGGGAGGCACCCCTGGAGCGGGCGCTGGTCCTGACGAGGCTCCTGCCGCGACGCCATCCTCCTGAGGTCCTGCACGGCGCGACTGCTTCTTCTTGGGGATGGCCTCCAGAGGGCCTTCATTTCTGCTGTCGGGGTCATCGATTGCTGCGGCTTGAAAGGCGCGCTCGAGGGAGCACACCGCATCCCTCTCTTCACACGGAACCATGATGATTCCTCCGCTTCCTGGCATCTTGAGAACGTTGTAGCCGTGATGAGTGACTGCCATGAACTTGGCCAGGGCTGGATACCTGAGGATGGCATTGTACGGCAGGCGGATGTGCGTGACGTCGAAGTCAATGAGCTCGGTGCGGTAGTTCTTGCGCTCCCCGAAGGTGACGGGCAGGCGGACCTGCCCTATCGGTGTGGTGGAGCTGTTGGTCACTCCTGAGAAAGGCTTGGTGGGATGGAGCTGTTCATAAGGCACTTGGAGGTTGTCGAACGTGTCGATGGACAGGACGTTGAGCCCTACGCCACCGTCGATGAGGGCCTTGGTGACCTGCACATTGCTGATGACTGGGGAACACAGCATAGGGAGGGCGCTAGCGGTGGTTGCGCACTTGAGCTGATCCGCCGAGCTGAAAGTGATGGCGCATTGGGACCACCTGAGCGGGCACGTGGCCTCGAGTTTGGGGAGCGCCGCGTTCACCTCGCAAGCGAACTGTTTGAAGGTGCGCTGAGAGGGTGGGGCCTGGGCGCCGCCCAAGATGCAGGCGATTGCACGCGGCTCCTGGAAGCCCCCAGCCCCCTCGTCCTGGTGGTGGTCGTCGTTCCTTCTTGGTGGCGGCAGCGGGGGAAGACCGACGTTGCCCTGGGGCGATCTTCACGCGGTGGGTCCCTCCAGGCGCCCTCGCGAGGCTGGTCCTACCAGCGGTCCTCACGAGACCGGTCACGCCACTCCTGGAGCGGGCCACGGTCGTCCCAGCGTCCGCCTCCACGTCCTCCTCCGCGATCGTAGCCCCGGTCATTGCGCTCGGGGCGTCGACCGTAGCGTCCTTCTCGTATGGCTCTGAGCTCTTGACAGTCGCTGGTGTTGTGGGTGTTCAGGTTGTGGAAGGCGCATAACGGTCGGCCGTTCTTGGATGACTCGGGCTGATCTCTGCCCCGCTTGATGTCGGGCTCCGCTGCGAGCACAACTGCATCCTTGCGCTTCACGTCCTTGGCCTTGGCCTTCTTCTCCTCCGCGCCCACGGCTGGTAGCTCAAGGAGAGAGAGGCGTCTGTGACGCCCTCGATTCAATCGTACACTAATCATACACGCAAATATGTATGATCAAGATCAAGGACTCATGAGAAGATATCACAACACAACTCTAGACACAAAATAAAATAATACAAGCTTTATATTAATACGTAGTGGAAGGCACCCTCGGTGTAGTAGTAATCGTGGGTGGTGTCGTCTGGCTCCTGGGCTCCACATTCTGGTTGCAACATCTGGAAGGAAAGGAAAAGGGGGAAAAGAGGAAGCAAAGCAACCGTGAGTACTCACCCAAGGTACTCGCAAGACTTACATCAGATCTAAACTAAGTATGCATATGTATGAAAGGAAAAGGGCTGTATCTGTGGACTAAACTGCAGAATGCCAGAAGAGAAGGGGGAAGCCTAGCCTATCGAAAACTAGCATCTTCAAGCATATAAAAGAGTATCGATCAACATAATGCGAAGTAGTAGTAGTGTTATCAACCTCACCCAGAGATCCTTTCTCGACTCCCTGCGAGAAAGCAATCCCAGAGCCATACTATCCATTTCTCATCACAATCCATTTCTCATCACAAGTATCCAGTTCTAGTTGTATCGATCGGGATACAACTCCAAGTGTCCGTTGCCGTAGGACAGGCTATTGATAGATGTTTTCTTCCCTGCAGGGGTGCACCAACTTACCCACCACGCTCGATTAATTCCGGCCGGACACACTTTCCTGGGTCATGCCCGGCCTCGGCCAAACAATACGCCGCAACCCGGCCTAGGCTTAATAGAGAGGTCAAGCACGCCGGACTAAACCTATGCCCCCAGGGGTCTTGGGCCATCACCCCGGGAACTCCTGCACGTTGCGTGGGCGGCCGGTGAGAAGACCTAGCTACCTCCTTAAAAAGGCAGGAGCTTACCGGTCCAACCCAGCGCGCGTCGCTCAGTCGCTGACGTCTAATAAGCTTCGGCTGATGCATACGACGCAGAACGCTCATACAATGCCCACGTGATGGTTAGTGCTATCAAGCCAGAGGCCCCTCGGATCAAATATCCAAATCTTAGTGGATTAGGAACGTGCGGTAACAAGCAGAGACTCACGAAAGATGTGACCCCATCGCCCCGTCTCGAGTACTTGCGGCAAGGGCTAAGAATGCCCGGCCATGCCTCGTAAGTATCTCGCGGGCACCTTCTAGGTCAACCCGTCTCCACATCACTCGTTATTAAGCTCGCGCGGGTACCCCTCAGGGCCGACCCATCTTTAGTAACATGGTTCAGTGTAAAGTCATAGTAACCATAGTAACTGTGTGTATAACACCAAGGGGAACACCCTCGGAATCACCCCCGGTGAATTCCACTCGATGTAATCATCAAGGTGAACATAAGAGGATCCACCCTCAAGGTTCACACTTGGGGGGTTGCACAACAAAGTCGTATCGGAAGTGGTTAAGGAAGAAATCACCCTCGATGACCACGACTGGATAACTACACTACAGAGATCTCATCAGGAATGATGTAAGAGGTTCCACCCTCGGCACTGGATGGTAACTCTACAGAGTCGAGCAACAAAACGGAAAAGTGATGTGCGGTGCCGGGGCCTGGTCTTCGATCTCGTTGATCGGGTCTTCGATGATGAAGCAGGGGCAACTAGGACAAGGTGGGGGTCACTGATGAATCTCTAACCAACCTATACTAAGCAATTTAGAATAAGCATGTAAGGTATGAAAGCAGGTAACAAAAACAGGCTATGCATCAGAGTAGGATCATACAGAAAGCAGTAGCAGTTCTAATGCAAGCATGAGAGGGAAAGAACTGGGCGATATCGGAATGCTCAAGGGGGGTTTGCTTGCCTGGCTGCTCTAGCAAGAGAGAGGGGTCGTCAACACCGTAGTCGTACTGGGTACCAGCGGCGTCGGTCTCGGTGTCTAGCGAGAGAAGAGGGGGAAGAAACAATAAATCTTAAGCAAGCAGATGCATAGCGATGCATGACAAGACAAGTATCGGTGCTAGGGGTGCCCTAACGCGGTATGAGGTGGTACCGGTGAAGGGGGGAAACATCCGGGAAAATATCCCCGCTGTTTCGCGTTTTCGCACAAATGAACCGGAGGGGAAAGTTGCGTGTTCGCTATGCTAGGGATGCGTGGCAGACGAATGGGCTGCGTATTCGGATTCGTCTCGTCGTTTTGAGCAACTTTCATGTATAAAACTTTTTCATCCGAGCTACGGTTTATTTTATATTAATTTTAAAAAAATTAAAACATTTTTAGGATTTATTTAATTATTTAAATCAACATTATCCAGAACAGTGCATGCTGACGTCAGACGTCAGCAGTCAACAGAGGTGTTGACTGGGTCAAACTGACGTGCGGGACCCACCTATCATAGGCTGAAGACTAATTATTACGTTAACATTTAATTAGCAGGTTTAATTACAGTTAATTAGTGATTAGATTAATTAAACATGATTAATTAATTAATTAATTCAATTATTAATTAATTATTTATGTATATATTTTTAATTCCTTTTTTAATCGTTCTGGGCGTGGGCCCATATGTCATAGGCCCAGGGGGCCTTAACAGGCGTGGGCGATGGGCACAGCCCGAACGGGCGCAGCGGGCGACAGGCGCCGTGTGCAGGGAGGTGCAGGCGCATGCCCGAGGGCGCTGGGCACGCGCGGCGCACGCCGACGCCGGCGGCCAGGCCAAGGAAGGCGGCGGAGGGACGACTGCGGTGGCGGGCGCCGGTCACGGGGCAAGCGACGGCGCGAGGGGATGTAGCGGCTGGCGGGGCAGCAGCGAAGGAAGGAGCGGGCGCGGCGCCAGCAGCAGTGGCTCGGGAGGTCACCGCGTGCCCCGGGCGAGTGAGCGTCGGGAGCAGAGCAGGCGCGCCACAGCGGGTAAGTGGCATGGGAGGCGAGCGGCGTGCGGACGGCCTCGACAGCGAAGCAAGGCTGGCGTGCCGGCGATGCGCGGGTGCGGCAGGTGCGCGCGTGCTCACCGCGAGCACGAGCACCGGGCGGCGCATGCACGACCGCGAGACGGCGAGAGGAGCAGAGGAAGAGAGGCCGGTGGCCTCACCGCGGAGTCGTAGGGTCAAGGGCAGCGGAGCGTGGGGAGGTAGACGGGGACGACGACGTCGAGGAGGCAGTCCGGCGAGGTGGCCATCGACGAGGCAGGTCGCGACGGTGGCGTTCCGGGCGGCGGCGGCGGTTCGACCCCCCCCCCCCAATCCAATCGGGGGGCAGAGGGGGAGGCGCGCGGAGGGAGACGAGGCGACGGCAGCAGGGCGGCGCCGGCGACGGGCGCCGTCGTCGTGTCGCATGGCGGATCGAGGCGATCCCGATCCAGATCGTGGGGGAGGGGGAGTGGGGTAATGTGGGAACGGTGCTAGGGTTCAGTTCAGAGGAGGAGGGTTATGCAAGGGGTCGGAGTGGGCCGTTTCAGCTAGGGGGCCGGTGCTGGCCGGCTGGGCCTCTTGGCCCAGCCAGGGGGGCTTCCTTTTCATTTTTTTTGTTTGTGTTCTTTTTCTTTTATTGTTTTAATTTATCTTTTCATTTATTTAGTTTTAGAAAAACTACAACTAGCACCTAATTAGTATTAACAAATAATCCACTGCCCCATTAATTTTTGGCAACTAAATAATGTGGTTTTATATCTTATTAATTGTAAAAGGCATTTAATCAATTGTTTTTTTATATCAGAGCATTTAACAATTTATAAAGGAGTGGTTTCTCCACCGCTGTTTGTTTTGAATTATTTGGCTCACTTCAAACATTTTAATTTTAATATTGGAAAACTTTTATTGTTTGAGTGATTTTTAATTTAAACTAGCGGGGTTACCCGTGCATTTACGCGGCTAGATTTTATTTTGTAATTTCAACTATAGAAATTTATTTTCTTCAAATAATCAGTTATATATATTACTAAGACTATCTTATTTGCTTACCGGAGTAATCTAATTCATCAATGTTGGTGTATTAAAAATGATAACTTTTATATGCTGCTGCATTGAAATACAAAATGCGGCTATGGTATATTAAAACAAACTCTCTTATTTCATTTAACCATATGATCTAAGAATGCTTTATTAGTGAGATGTAGTGAGGGTGCCTTGTTTGGTTACCTAGTTAGTAGATATATACTCGTTCCCATGTCGTGTAATCCTTCCAACATTATATGAAGTGTGTATTCGTTTTCACCCTTTTATATAATTCCATCTCTATTTCTAATGAAGCAGTTGGTAGTCTTCGTCGGTTAATTTTCGTCCTATCTTCACCGGTTTTTTTGTCCTAAAAAAATCTACGAAAAATAACCTACGAAATTTAACCAGGACAAGGCCCCTCGCACGTAACGTGAAAAACTTAGACGAACGATGCTCCCTCCCTCCCTCGAACCCTAGCTACCCCTCGTCTCCCCGCCTCCAGCCGCACCCGCCGCCGCACCCCAATCCCCAGTCTGGCTCTCCACCTCACGACGATGTGGTTCTCCCGGCGATGACCCCCCTCCTCATGCCCTCTCCGACGTCCCTCTTCGCACGATACTCGCCCCTGCGTGCACGACTTCCCCCTCCTCCTCCCGCGCCGTTCGCCGCCCCGCAAACTCCGGCAGCCATTATCCGCCCTTCGCCGCGGGAGCCTCCGTAGGAGCCGCTCGCTGCTGGAGCCGCCGCCCGAGCAGCCGCGGGAGCCGCTCGCCGCTGCAGCCGCCGCCCGCGGGAGCCACTCGCCGCTCGCCGCAGGAGCCGGAAGGCGAGAAGGATCGGCGGATCCAGGCCCCGGCGTGGTCCTCTCCCTTCAACTCGCGCCGCCGACCTGGGCTCCCTCTTCTTCCACGGCCACAGCCTGGGGTTGCTGCCGGCTAGACGAATAATTATGTGCAGGCTGCCACGACAAAGGGTTTGACTCCTACATCAATTTCATCAAGGTAAGGTGGCCTGCTAGACGAATTACACTCAGATTAGTTCAATATATAGTGAGTCAGCCAGCAAAGGACTAATAATTATGTGCAGGCTGCTGTTCTTGACACTCCTGATGTTGTTTTTCAGAGCAATGCCACGCTAAGGTATATATTGTTACATAATTTAAATCCAAGTCTTACTGATTCTACACTGCCTAAACTGACCACTGTTTCCTTTTTTCCTTCAGTTACTCGCTCAAAGGGTGACAACCTGCTATGGGGTGGTTCTCTTATTAAACATGTGAGTAATATAACCTGCTATGGGATGGTTCTCTTTATTCCATACTGCCTAAACTGACCACTGTTTGCAAGCTTTAGTGCTTATCTACTATACCACTATAAAAGTACGAAAAGGCGAAGAATCAAATCATTATATCCATCCAAATCTGCAATCTAATGATTTACATCCTTTCAAAACACCAAATGCATTTTATACTTTAATTATTCATCATGTCATTGGGTTACCATCCACAGAAACACGTTCCGTAAAATAAAAAACAATTCCGAACCCTCCCGCGACCACGCCCTCGGGCAGTTTTTGCCATCGCCCCCACCTCGTCCCCCACATCCTCCCCCACCAGCCACCGTCTGCACGGCCGTCGGACCGCCGCGCCCACGCTCCAGGCGCTCGGGCCGCCACGTCCACGCGCCGCCGGGTCCGCCCCCTCGCAGCCCCGTCCACGGGACGCCGCGCCCAGCCGAGCCGCCGGCGCGCCACCCGGTCCGCCCCGTCCACACGGGCCGCCGCGCCCAGCCGAGCCGCGTCCACTCCCCTCCACCATACCCGATCACGCCTCCACTCCCCTCCACCATCGACAACATTGAAGCCAATCCCACGATCCACTCGGACGTCAACTGCTCCTCCCCGACCTGCCTCGAGCCCTCGACGCCTCCCCACCGCTGCGCTCTCACTCCCTGCCCCCACGCGCCACCGCCATCCCTCCTTCCTGCTACCGTCGTCGTCGCGCCTCGCCCTCCTCCAGGTGGAACGGCTACCAGCATGGTCAGTGTCATTTTTTCCTTCTCTCGAGCGAAACGGCCTTAATATAACTCGTTGTTGCCGGTGAGAGCAGAGCGGATGCAGCCCTAGATCAAGCCAATTGATCTTTCGCGGCGTGGGAAGACGCCGGGGCGCTGGACTCGCCGCCTCCCCTCCCGCATACCTGATTGTCGGCTAGCGCTCAACGACGAGGGATACACCGCCGCTGGCCAGGCGATGTGGTTTTTGTTTTCGGGTCCTAGGGATTTTACAAGCAGTTGTTTGACCCTACTAATTTCCGTCGGATGCACATATTTCAGAGAACAGTACTCTTCTTATGGTTCTACTTGCAGGGATCCCCGTGGGTTGAGGGCGTCGAGTCAATGGAGTTATGTGCGGCCACGGCAACAACACGCGTGGAGCTGTTCCCAGTATGGTCGTGCATTCATTTTACAGGTTACTTCTGTGTTCCCTGGATAGGTGTGTTGTGCAGACCTGACATAGGTTGTGTTGGACACTAGCAAGTGTTCCCTGTCGCACCTGAAAAAAATCATCTTTGATGCAGAAAGGTTTGCTCTTTCAAAATCAATGCATTTGTTTGTACCAAGCTTAAAAAGGTTTTTTAGGCAAGCTTAAGAGGGGTTGCCTGAATGTACTGAAACGATCTGAACATCAAACTCTTTTTTTTGCTTGCTTGGTAGTACAATCTCCACTACTTAACAAATCTTCTCATTTCTTCAGTTATAGTCACATCTTTTGAGAAATCTTGTCAGAGGAAGAGATGATGGTCTTTACAGAATTTGAATCATGGAAGAGTGATAAATAGAGGGATGCTTAATTTTGAGGTACGAACGGCTGGTTTATAAAAGTTCGGTACCAAATTTACCCAATTAGAAATAACAGTTGATGGAGCTGGTATGTTAATATGATAGCCCCGACGTTAAACATTTTCTTCTTTTGTCCTGTATATGCACACTTATCTTCTTTCTTCTTGCAATAGTATGTATTAGCAATCTTATTTGCTTTCACATATACACTCCTGGACGATTTTTATTTAAGAGCAGAACTTCATGAACAGAAGAGGTTATAAAGTTTACTCGCATATTCTGGTTTCGGAAACAAAGTAAGAAAGGCCAATATGCAGGACCTAGCTGTCCATAGCGGGGGTGACGTAGTCAAATGCTCTTTTCGCTTGCTCATTTCACAATGGCTATGAAGTAATGTGGTGCACACTATACTCTGTTAAATAGGAATTTACTTGTAATCTACGTTTACATGCTGCTTCAGTAATTATCAGTATGATAGTGTGCGCTTAGCGACACCAGAGAAGTGAGAAAGGCTGCCATTTGGTGTGGGCCAGACTACTCACGCATCTCTCTACCCTTATTTCGCATGTTGTGTTGTCTCCAATTGTTGCAATACTGTTGTCTGATTTGATTTTGTTTTTCAAAGTTGAGAAATGATGGATAAATAACAGAATTGTGTTCATATTTTCATTAGTTTGTGCTATTTAGTTGGAAAAAAAAGTTCTTACGCTTAATTCATTAGTTTGTTATAGTGATATTTTGAGAAGAATGGAAATGACTTGGTGCGGATCTGAATGTGCTGATGACATTACTGTCCAATAGAGGAACCAATGTGCTCCTGGTCTGATCCATATTTCTGAAGGTCTTTTTTGGGTGGTCATTCAGGGGCTGGACTTCTCCTTCAGGTTAATGGTATTCTTTCTCACGTGAAGCATAGGATTATAACTACCGGGAAGCACATGATGTTGTTCATGAATTCGACAGTAATTTTGGTGAGGATGTGAAATCCCTCCTTCTGCTCCTTCCAATCTTTCAAATTGATTTATTCATTGTTGTAGCTTTCCTTGATCTTCTATTCATTCCGATCAAATTTCTCACCGCTTCTCCTAATGGTCCACCCAATTAATAAGAGAAAATAGGGAGAAGAAAAATGTATGACACAAGAAGAGATACCTCTAGAAGCAGTGGAAACAGGTCTGCCTTGTATCTCTTTCATGACGGATCTTGAAACTTGTACTGACAAGAGAACGGAGGAAGTGAAGAAAAACACTTCACATGACATCATGATAAGCTCTATTCTGTTGTAAACATGTTTGTAGTACCATTTATCATCAATCATTTAAAGTGTCATTAAGAGTAAAATGACATTCTCTATGTGCTCTAGGTAAACTTTGAGTGGACACACAATTCCTGTTTTTTTTGTATTTGATCAAGCAGAATAATGTATGAGAAAATAAAGCTCTTTCATGTATTCGTGTTATATGTGGGAATATTATTACTGGTTTTGCTACCATAACATACAATATTGCAAGTTTGGCAGAAATAAGTGACTACTGGTCAGTATAATCATATGAGGATAATATCGGGGTACAAGATCCTTTCCTGTTTTTCATGGAGTTAGAGAACAACATGGTGTGTTGCATGTTGCACATTCAGGATTGCTACATGATTAGCATGTGACTTTAGACAAGTGAATGTCAAACTGACATTGTCAAGTGACAGCGAGAAGAAGAACGTTTCAGCTTGTGGAGTATCTTCCAAGTTAGATATACCATCCCGCAAGGTCAAGATTTACTGAAATGGATTGAGATAAGTGCATATTACACCCCACAACTTTAGCCCTAGTCTAATATACACCCCTCAACTCCAATACTGTTTAAAATACACCCCCAACTCTCAAAACCGGCTAGAATTCAACCCTCCCCTCCCTATTGACCGGTTTTGACCCAGTTTGACCGGTTTTGACTGAGTGAACAGTAAAAATAAAAATTTTAAAAACAATTTTCTTTTGAAAAAATTCAAAAAAGTTCCAAGTTTTTTCACCGCGCGAACAGTAAATTAAAAAAAATAACCTTTTCAGCATGTTTGGACACCTGAGTAAATTTGAGATGTCCGTAAATTCGAAAAAAATTCAAAATTTTCAGTATGGTGAACAGTAATTCGGGAAAAAAATCCAAAAAAATCACCATGCGCTCAAACATCATCCATGCAAAAAAAGGGTTTTAAAAAAATCGATTTTACTGTTCACCAAGCTGAAAATTTGAAAAAACAAATCGAATTTACGGACATCTCGAATTTACTCAAGTGTCCAAACATGCTGAAAAGGTGATTTTTTCTTAATTTACTATTCACACGGTGAAAAAAACTTGAAACTTTTTTGAATTTTAAAAAGTATTTTTGGTTTTTAAAATTTTATTTTTACTGTTCACTTAGTCAAAATCGGTCAAACTGGGTCAAAACCGGTCAACGGGGAGGGGAGGGTTGAATTATGGCCGGTTTTGAGAGTTGGGGGTGTATATTAGACGGTATTAGAGTTGGGGGGTGTATATTAGATTAGGGCTAGAGTTGGGAGGTGTAATATGCACTTCTCTCAAATGGAGTTGCCCCAAAGAGTAATAGAGGTTCAGAGTTACAGTGGAAGCCACCACCCACTGAAACTGCAACGAGTTAACTGGGGGAAGCCAAGTTCTATCCTTGCATTGTTTTCTTCTACTATTTTTATTGTATATTAGTACGTCGGTTGGTGTGAAACCACTTTTAACTGAACTTGTACAAGCATCAAATCTAGGATAGCACTAGTTTCATCTTATTGTTCTACCAACCCGAGTTTGAGGTGTATTTGTGGTACTTTGAAGTATAAAAATTGCAGTAATTGTCCTTCCTATTATTTTTGGTATTCTTTTAGCTCAGGCTTACACTTTGTGACTGGGCATTAAATTAAATTCTTCTGTTTTGTTGTTGCAACGAGAGTAAAAATGAGATGCGCTGCCACATGAAAAACTTGGACCAATTGATAAGATACCAAATCTGGGCACTATGTAGTTGTTCTGCATCTGAAATCTCTTTATATAGTAGTTGAGTATACTATAGTTAATTCCACTGATATTTGTGTGTCAGTTATTTGGTTATTTGGTCTGAACCTACAATCCAAGGTTAGTAATTATTTAGTCTGAACCTACAATTCCTTTTCATGTCTTGTTGTATAATTCTCTTGACACAAAGAGTTTCCGGAGGTTGGATGGCAATTTGAAAATTCCAGTGTGTGCTTCAAGATGTATGCATCTAATTTTGGACCCTATTCATGTTGGTTCAGCATGTTTCCACCACACTCCATATCTCACAGGATTTAGAGCAGATGGCCTTTTATAGTAAATACTACATAACATAGTGTTGTTTGGTGGGATGCAATTTTTTTTTGTTTCATTCATCCGCTATCCTTGTTGTATTTTACATAGCTTATAATACTATTTTCTTTGTTTCAGGGGGAGGATATGCAATATAGGAAAACTTGACTAAGCTTTGTGAAATTTTGGTTCCATTGGGTGACTTTTATTTTCCTTTGATGGCTATGATGCACATGTAAAATCACATAATTTGATCCTCCCGAGTCTGGTAGATTCGCTACCAATGGTCGACTTAGCACTTATCTTGTGCTGCATAATTGTTTCAGATTACTATCCTTGTACAGCAGCAAATCAACTACGTGCCTCTTTTGAGAAGCAAAGATGTTGATTGTCTACCTTGAAGGTTATAGTTGCTAAAGAGTCTACACAGGAGAAATATTTTATCTCACAACTTTCACTTGATCAGTCTAAGAATGAAAGGAAGTATGCATTAAATATACAAAAGTCTCCATAAGGTTAGATTAAGACGGTAGTGTCCTATCTTTAAATCCTCCAAGAACGCTAGAAACTAATTTTATTATTGACTGGACATATCTGTCATGCATGTTTAGTACCTTGACTCTTTAATCTTTATATATAGACAAAGCTCTGTATCGAGAGATGAAGCGTTTGGGAGCCTGGATGAAGAATGCTTCCGAGGCGGAAAAAGGGGAGAACTATTGAGAATGCTTCCAAACCACTCAGAATTTTTGTTCCATTTTGAGTCGCGGACTCCTTGTTTGATACAATACATCTGAAGAGCCCTTTTTGCGCACTGTTCAAATAAGCTCTTCATTTTTGTGAGTCTGGTCAAACAATGCACTTCAAATAATGAAGTTATTGTCTCGGGGATACTTAGCCAAATGTTGTACTTATCATCCCAGATAATCCATATTCATTATGTATATATGTATCATATTTTCATTTATTTTCTTTCGGGAATAGCACATCGTATTTCCATGTTTATGTTCTTTAGTTGTTTGGATTAAAAAAAGGTGTAGAAGAACCAAAACTATAGAAAAGGGAACACATTAAATAGAGGTGGAATTTGAAAATGGATTGAATTGCCAGGACGTGCGTTGCACGTGCATGCTTACTAGTTTGTTAATAATCATGGTGTTCGGACCACGGTACTAGCGTCCCCTTGTCATTGGCGGCGGCTTAGGTGATTGATCTATATATCACGAGTCAGGCTGAATCACGAGTGATTAAACTGGTTTTAGCATGAGCTTGCAATATACAAAATCTGAATTTTTCACCACGTTCTATATTAAATAGGATGAACTAAGATGAACCATGTATTTTAGTTCTAAGGAGATAGATCATAATTGTTGTGTGCTAATACTTTGAACGAATTCCTTTTTTAATCTTTGTGTAGGTTTTATATTTCTGCAGAATTATGTGATGGAGCCTTGATATGTACCATGCATGACTTGAGTTCTGGACGTGCATCGAGTAAATGCAGCAGCCTTGATGTTTGAAGTTCCAGGGGCATGGACTCTAATTTGCAGCCACAAAGTTTATACCATTGTTGTGTGGGTCAGTCTGGTATGTTGTTGGCGCCGCCTCCTCTGGCAACGCCGCTTCTTCTTCTTTCTCGCACAACTCTCACTTGTAGTTTCTCTCAAGAACACACACATGATGAGAAAACTCAATACATACACACGCACACGCCAAGGAAGACACCAGTACCAGTTTTGCCAAGAGCTCTCCTCCTTGGTCACACAAGCACTACATTTTTGCCCAGCCTTCTTGGCTCAACTCCGTCAATCAGTACAAGGGGTTTTATACCCATTCTAACACAGGCGCACGTACACCATTAGCATCGACCTACTAACCAACTAGACACTAACTGCATGCAACTAATTCTTACATGCACGTCCAGCCCTCATCCACTCAACGGATCACAACTAACTAGATGCACCACGTCCGCCGGTTGTGCGGTTCTCCACAACGGTACAGCCACACGTTTCCTAACGCACGTGCTAAGTCAAGATTATGGCTAATAATTCTCCTCTTAATCTTGACACGCCTTGTCGACGACCGTCATCTTAAACCCTTTCGCTCGACGTCATCACGCGCCTCCGCGCTCGCTGCCACGTACCATGTGCCCGCCGTTGCCGGAGTTGATGCAGCTCGCGTCGTTGTCGTCGTCACGGCCGTGACCCAGCACACTGACCCGACCTGGCGCATCGACGCCGGTCACACCGTGCTTCGTCACGATACCAGCGACACACGCCGAGCTCCTTCTCCACTGGCGACACACGCCCCTCTGCGCCCCGCGCGTCCCGCACGCACCGGCACGCCCGACGAGCCTGACCGCACCAGTGCGTCCCGCATGTCCCGCGCGTACCCAACGCGCCCGACGAGTCCGACTGCACCCGTGTGTCCCGCACGTCCCGCGCGAAACCATCGCGCCCAACAAGCCCGACCACACACGCCTACACCGCGGTCCCGCCGCGCCTGACACGCCCGGCGCGCGCCCATACACACGCCCGACGCGTCCGACACTGGCGTCGCGGCTTATTCCAGCCAACACTCACCCCCTAAGCCGTGGCCTCGCGCACGGCCTGCCGACAGGGGCCCTGGCTCATCGTCGTCGCCTCGTCGCCATCTACGCCTCCATTGTGTCTCCGGCACAAGTCGCCGCTCGCTGCCGCTGCAGCAGCCCGCAGTCCCGTGCGCCGCCACGCCGCGTCTCCGTGCCACGCGCCTCCACGGTTGTCGCGCCGAGCCGTCGCGACCTCTGCGCCACCACGAAGGTTCTTCGCGACCTCCTCGTCTCCACGACCGCCATGCCCTTCGCGCGCACGACATCACACCGCACAACCGTGGACTCGCCGCGCGTTGCCGTCGCCACGCGCTTGCCGCACGTTGCAGCTGATGCCTCCATGTCGGCCGCGCTCGCCGCGGACGCCACCGCGTGCCACGGCCGTCCCTCGAACCTTGTGGCTCTGAATACCAATTGTTGGCGCCGCCTCCTCCGGCAACGCCGCTTCTTCTTCTTCCTCGCACAACTCTCACTTGTAGTTTCTCTCAAGAACACACACATGATGAGAAAACTCAACACATACACACGCACATGCCAAGGAAGACACCAGCACCAGCTTTGCCAAGAGCTCTCCTCCTTGGTCACACAAGCACTACATTTTTGCACAGCCCTCTCGGCTCAACTCCGTCGATCAGTACAAGGGGTTTTATACCCATTCTAGCACAGGCGCACGCACACCATTAGCATCGACCCACTAACCAACTAGACGCTAACTGCATGCAACTAATTCCTACATGCACGTCCAGCCCTCATCCACTCAACGGATCACAACTAACTAGATGCACCACGTCCGCCGGTCGTGCGGTTCTCCACAACGGCACAGCCACACGTTTGCTAATGCACGCGCTAAGTCAAGATTATGGCTAACATATGTTCCTTTCATCAACACATGGAATGCTTTATTCCTCTGTCTACCTTGGCTAACCATATTTTTGTCGGTATTTAGGGAAATTTGCACATCCAACTATTTGATCTGGGAAATGCAACGCCTCGCCACAGAATGGGGCTAGCCCGTCCATGCCCACCGGTCTGGTTGTCTGGGGGCGAGGAGGGGGCGGAGCCGCGCCTGGAGGAGGTCATCTCGGCGCCCGCATCCTCGTCGTCGACATTGCCCACACGACAGGTCATCGCTGCTGATTAGATCCTCTTGGAAATAGTTAATGTAAACTCAAGTAAAAAAATCCCATGTTGTTTGCTGGCCTCTTTTGAAGTTTATTCTAACTTGCTATTGATTAGATCCTCTTGCAGTTGTGTTGTGTTGTTCCATAAATTGCAGGCTTGATGTATATATCTATGACTATTTTCTCAAGAATAACATGCAGACGACGGTCAACGCATTCATGGTGGAGGAAAATATTGGTGTTGATCCTGTTTGTAAGTTTCCCCCGCGTACTGTTGTTATTTATGCTTGATTATGTATGGTTTTTTCTTGATTTGGTAACTGGATATACCGGCATTATTGTTGCCAGGCCAAGATTTTCAAGAATCTTACATTAAGCAACATCATGAGGTTATCCTTGGAATATAACAGTGCCATGGCATTTTCTGAGTACATTAATGAAATGTACTAAGATATCTTCTGGATTGAAGAAACTAAAATGATTTACATGCTTCAATCAAATTAAATAGTGAGGAAACATAAATCAAATTAAAAGTGTGTGTTGCTTTAGTTGTTAAAAGCAACGTAAGTAAGAAAGTACATCTGCCGCCATGTGAACTTACATGTTCCTGAAGACTCAGTTTTTGTAACGAATACAAGAGAAATTTGGATGATGCACAGTTATAGATATGAATATTTGTGAACAAATCAGGTTATAACAGCACTTAATATAATGGTTGCATCTGGCCTCATCGAGCTTTTTATTAGCTCAATGGTAAAATAACACTTAATATAATGCTTACACACGATATTTGATCTTTTTATACCCTGGAGAATCGATGTGGAGGTGAAAGCATGTAACTCATTAGAGCTTAAAAAAAGTGGAATTTGTATTTCAGTTTTTAGATCTTAAATGTGCTCATACTATAGCCATTTCGTTTGAAATTTAGATAGTCCCTCTGATGTTCTAATTACCGCCACTGAAATCTATGAGTTAGCAATTTGAGGGATTGTGATATCTTTATTTGTGTGGCACCGTCTTCTGCCTTTTTAGGTATGCAAATCCTTAGATGGATGAAATTCCTTTGCATCGAAGTAAGTGGTATGAAAGGATATTCTAATGTTGATGTTGCAGAGCAAAAGTTCGGCTTCGAAGAGAGATTTACTTGAGTTTCCATTAGAAAAACCCATAGTGATACAGAAAGGTTTTTGGCACAGTTTGACATGCATGAAAAATTGCTACGGGTTTACTATTGAACTGAAAGCTTGGACTGATCCTTCTTTTTGGTATGTACTGTTCTGTATCACTATGGATTTATTACTGTCCTCGTCCGTTTCGTAGCCTCCGGTTAGGTAAAATATCTAGCACCGTGTGATAGATGTGTAGTCGACAGTGTATCCCTTGGATGATTTCTACCACTAAAAGCTTCTGATTCTTCCTCTTCGTAGTTGATTTAGTTCAATAAAAAACAGTCAGGCACTTAACTGTAGATTTGACCGAGCGAATTTGGGTTCTGCCTCTCCAGGATTAGAACTGTAGTTATTTCCTGTCATGTAATATTGTTTTCCATCATATTTATTTATTTAAATCTTGAATAGGGGAATTATAAGAATGCAAATTAATAAGAGTTGTTCAAGTACATGCTATTATTATTACGGTGGAGTGCCGATTGCTGAAATATGTCTTCGACGTCTATTTTGATTTTTTGTTTCAGTTTACTGGATAAATTTCTCTTGCGTGAACTAAAACATAGGAGCATGCGCCAGAAGCTTGGTATAGGCTAAAATATTGTGATCAACTTCGACCAAGGTCCTGCATTCTATGGAAGTTGCAGTGTTGAAGCTGCTTCGACTGATCCCTAATAGATCTTGACTTCACTCAGAAGTGAGGCATATTGAGCTTAATATATCTTGATTGATACCTACGGATTATGTTGGATTAGGTTCCTATGTGCCTATGCTTTTTGTTTTGCTTTTGGCCAATTGGTTTTTATCCATTGTATGAATATTTTGTGTCTTTGTGGTGAAAAAAACCTAACAGCAACATTTAAACTTCTACCTATATTCAATAGCTTATCAGTTTCGTATGATCTGAATTCTCACCTGACTTTTGTGCTGCTCAGAAAATATGTGGGTACGGAGCTCTACCCACAAACCTGGATTCAAGTGATTGGCGGAGGGTTCTAGGTTCAATGGACAAGTCTATCTATAAAAAATAGTTAACTATATAGTGTACTCCTATGCTTTGTTAAAGCAGTGTATGTTGGTTATAGTGAACAATCTTTGTAGCTTTTTTTTTTGTAAAACGTACTAAACCCTGATGTATTTAGTATAAAAAAATGCACCATTGGCATGTAATGTACTATAGTGCTATGGATAATTTTGTTCTCTGGACCTATCAAATATGAACCACGTCTTGCCGGGTTGGATATGGCTGGGGGCAATGGGGGTGCAGCAAGCTTCAATTCCAATTTTTATTGGGTCATATGTAATGCTTTGGTGTGTTATACTGCACTGAAACTATATCACTATGTTTATTTTTTATATGCAATGCTTTAGTTGCTTTGCTTTTGGAGGCTCCATCAGAATAGAGGCATCGTATTTGTCTACACTTCCTATCCTGAGGCTCAATTAGAATAGAGGCATCTTAGTTGTCTAATTTGTCTAGAGTTTGGACTTTGGACACATTTTATCCTTTTATTATACTCATGGTCGTTCTGGAAAACGGATGCAATGCAAATGTTATGTATTCTGCTTGTGCTTGTTCAAGGGACCTCCTAATGACACACGATGGAAACGGATCCGTGGATTAATTCAGATGGCATTAATTGGAGAGAAGGGATCTAGCTAGGTTTGCAATGGCATGTGTACTAACAAAAAATAGCATCCTCAGGTTCTCTCCTGCAAAACTAAAGTTCATGTTCGTAGGGCTAATAAATGTATATGGACTAAAATAAAGATATGTGTATTCACCAATATATATGTATTTCCATCAAGAAATAAGTTTGGAAGAGTAGTAAGTACCATGGCATTTTCTTTCAGAATACAATGGTGTTTATTTGATAGTGTGTTTCTATGACATGCATATGTTGCTTTAATTTGCTCCTCCGTGAACCCCTCAAAATTATCTGAGACAATCTGCTTATACAAACACTTTGAGTTTGGTGCACTCTATTGCTTTGTTAGGCTTGGTGGTGTATCAGATTCAGGACAATAATACTCCCTCTGTCATCATATTTTTGTTTGTGGTAATGTATGATATTCAACTGGATGTAACAATGTGGCAATGACTCAAGAGGCATTGGATCTGCCTTCTTGGCTTAGGGCATCAGGGGTGGCGCACGCGTCCCACTTGGTGGCGGTGGCAGATCGGCAAGAACAAGGGTGGGGTTGTATTAGGGCGGAGAGCGGGGTGGTTGGCGAGGGACTCCTCCTTGGCGGTCTGTGGGGAAGTAAGGTGAGGTGGGTCTCATTCAATTTTAAAGCCGAGGGCTCCTGGAAAAGGGAAAGGGTGTGTCGTGGGGTGGGGTTTTTGTGTTGGGATCGTGTGCGAGAGATAACATGCCAGATAATCCAGACAATCACATTTCTCCCCCACATATGGGCTCGATTTGAAGGAGTTCGGATTGTCCAAATAGTTGAATTTTGGAGAGCTTGCAAGGCGCCCGTTTGATGTCCTAACGCATCTGGATGTATGAGGGAGAAAGATGTTTTGACCTTGGCGATGACCTTAATTATTTGTTTGATTCATTTATATGTATTGTAGCCCGTAGCAACGCACGGGCCTTCTCCTAGTTTGTAGCTAGTTTGACAGTATGGTTTCTTCCATTATATTTCATGAGTTATTGAATGTGCATTCATTTTTCGCAGTTTCTCAAATCAACACTAATATGACTTGGATGCAAATTTCCATGATGTTGAGTCGGTTGCACATGCCAATGGCAAGGCGTAGCAGGATATATATGCTCGGGAACATATCATCAAATTTAGACTACCGATGGTAGCACAACCAACTTGCATCCTTTTGAGTGAGTTGCTTTTAATGGTAAAATTACATGCAATATGTAAGTTTCATTCTCGTAAAATTACAAAAATCTACTGAAGCTGGTGAACCGCTTATAATTTATTTTCATTACTTAAAATTCAATGGAACCCTTCTTCTGAACAATATGATGAAGAATCATCCAGAATTGGATTCGATGGTGGGATAAGTATTCATAAAAGGAACGTCTACGAAATAGCAGCTTATGATGTAGGTTTCTCTTACCCAAGAAGAGTTGTTCATGGATTTCCAGTGACATTCATCGATGTTGTCTACGCACTTATGGGTCAAGTGTGGCCTACATAAGGTGCTTTTGCATTATCATTGTGTGCAATTTCCTCGCCTTCTTACTCGCAAAAAAATAATTTCCTCGCCTTCTCTACTGTGAAGCCAACACCACACTTTAGATAATTTCCCCCCAACATGTTTATGCTAGGCGTTCCCTAAAAGATGTTTTGTTTAAACATTTCGCATCTCTTACTCCAGACATCAAATTAATATATCGGAAATATCATCTTATGTGTTCACGTAAAAGCTAACATCTTTTGCCATACTACTTGATGATATTTCACATTTGCGCCATCTACTGCGATTTTTCCGGTCTTTTCAAGCATCAAGCCTTATGTTCTTGCTTGCGCATAGTTCCTCACCTTCAGACTCAGCTAGGGCCTCACTATTTTTTTTCATATGGTTTGAACGTCTGGTATGTTGTACCGGCAAGATTACATTTTATATACCAGAAACATCATTTAATATGTTGACGTCAATGTTTTGTTGAGATTACTTAATGATATTTCGATATGAACACGTTAATATTTGTATACCTTGTAAGCTTGTTTCTTTTTATATTAGGATGTCTCGCCGATGTTTTGGAAAGAATATGTAAAACTTATCAAAATCAGTAATTGGAAAGTTCCGCTAATCTGAGGCGATCATCATGTCTGCTATAAAATCAATAAGTCAATAGTTTAATTTAATAAATTTAATTAAATGCTAATTAAGCTGGTTATCACATTCCGGAGTCAACCGAAGCTCCAGCAAAAAAGGAAAAGGAACCAACGCATGGCTTCTCTACACACGGGACAGAAAAAAGATGGCATGCCCCATAGAAAAAGAAGAAGAATTAGAAGGGATTGGCCCATGCATGGCTGGTGTCATATATTACATCAGTACACTCTTTGGCTCAAGTGTGAATACCAATATACGCGATAACCCAATATATATACCTGTAACTGTTTCTCTTTCCCACAAAACCATATTTTTTAAATTAACACACTTTGTTGTTATAGTGCCTTCAGAATAGCAACAATCTGAATATTTGATAACGTAGGTACTACTACGTGCCTAGGAGGATGGGAGAATGGCAGAAGCGTGCATGGCATCGTGCAAACAGCTCGTACAGTTTGGACGTGGGGGCGGGTGCGTTTGGTTGAAGGTGTCATATGAATGGGTTGAGACCGTCCAATTTATTTGGGATTGAACCATTCAATTCATGCGTTTGGCTGAATATAAGAGATGAGCTAATTATTTAGAACGGGACCACCAGTCATGCATGCAAAGGGTGGCCATTTGATTCGACCGATTTGGTTGAGTGGAACGGTTCAGCATCTTCAAGGCATATTCTCTTTTTTTTGACTTAAACCATTCATGTGCTTTATAACCAAACATATATATTTTTTGAACGATCCCAACCCATTCATGACCACCCTTGCAACCAAACACACCCTTAACTGGATGGAGGATCACTTCCTCGTGCGCTCGATGGATCATCCAGAGTTAACTTTCTTTAGCTCGTAATATCAGGTTTCGTAGTAATTAAATCGGTAGGGATCTAGTAGTAGCTCATATCTATATAGGTCTCCTACGCTAATTTGTCTTGGCTTAGCTTACAACTCCCCTCTGGATCCAACAGTGCCAATTCGGTTTTCTTAGCCAATTAGACCTACGGGCTGTGCGTTCCTTTTTTTGGCAGGCTGTGAGTTCCTATTTGACTTATCTCAACCGTTCAATAGTTGAACTTTATATTGGTGAATCTCAGCCATTAGTTTTCTATATCGTTTTAATAATATAATAGAAGATTTCCTATAATCATAGTAAGAAACTCTCAAGCCTAAGTTATTTTTCTAATTCATAGTCAATCTTTTTTTTTGCTTATATAAGGAGATAAATCCGAATATTTGTTTCCTTATTTAATTTCTGAATCATATTAGGAAACTCTCTGGTCGTTTTTCCTTTCCAACCGTTTCATAGTCAATCTCTTTTTGCTTATAATTAGGAGATAAATCCTAGTCTTATGTGGAGTCCTTTTTTTAGAGAAAAAGTCGCGAGGAGATTGGGAAACCTTTAGCCGATTTTTTTTTTCTTTCCAATTTCGTTGAGAATCTCTTTAATTTATTCCCATGTTGGTACGTGCCAGATTATAACAAAAAGCTTCCTTTGACACACTTTCAAGTCGTTACACGTGTCTATTTTATATGACAACTAGTACAAATGCCCGCGCGTTGCACCGGGCGGATAAATGGGCATAACCTGCTGCATGTGTCATTGTGCATCAATTTTTATATTCATTTTTAATAAATGTTGATAATATGGTTAAACATGGGAATTTCCTTATTTTTAATAAAAGTTGACATTTTAGCAAAAAAAAGCATGTGCGTTGCAACAGGTATGAAATAAATTTTACGGTTTGCTTGATATTTTAGAGTTTATCTATCATGGTGAAATATCGAGCTCTATCTCTCAATCTATTAGATTCTTCCCCGTCTTATCATGAATTCATATTTTTAGTTGACCACTTCAAAGATAAGATGACCATTAGATAGTAAAGAGTTTACAATGCTTGATGCTCTTTTGTTGATACACGACCACCACTGGCAGAGCTACATGCATCCCTGCAGGTGCCGTCGCCCCCCAGAATGGGAAAAAATAGTGAAGAAATTCTTTATAGAGATTTATGGATTGGAAAAAATAGAGATTTTGCACCCCCTAGAAATTGTTTTTTCTCTTT